>NC_135497.1:108291097-108468327 GCF_052857255.1 Amblyomma americanum
CACTGCGACAAGGAAAAATAATCAGAATAACACGATCTGTCACATTTAAACGCCGAAATTCTTTCCAGCGCCCTTTGCCACCGCAGAAACAGGAGTCACGTGATCCCTCTTGCGGCGTAACATCGACGATAGCGCCGTTAGTTCCAGTGGTAGAGCTCGCTCCCAATAGTGATGTCCCTTTCAGGCCCCGGCTGCCGTATGAATGCTGCGCAAACTAGAGATTCCTGCTGGTAGGCGACGTTAGGCGCATATTCCTCCTTTATGTGCGCCTCGATGTGAATATCACTCCAGTGCAGCGAGTTGATGATGCTGGGATTCCGGGTAGTATTATAGTCGCGCAGCACGTAGGCGATGTGGGCAACGAAAAGCAGTCATAACGTTCCAATAAATTCAGCCATCGGAGAGGTCTGCGAGGAACAGAACACTGAAACGCTCTGTCTGCAAGAAAGTGCAGGGTTTATTGTTTCGGTTATAATTGTGTGCTAAGCACTTGGACTGCTTTTTGTGTCTCTGCTGCTGTGCTCATTCGGCATTAGTTCCTAATTTTGTGAAACGATGGTAATAAGAACGTTGATGATTATTTGTTTCGACCGGCCGCTTTCTGCAGGCTCAAGTTTAAAAAAAAAAACGCTTCCTTCGTCGCGGGGTCCGATTCACCCCCGCTAACACTGTTTGTTTGTTTTTCTTAATTCAGGGGTGCGTTGTACAGCGCTTATATGCCAGATTTTCACTTACTTTTGGATGCGAATCACAAGCTCAGCTGCCGCACAGGTTGGAAGACAGCTCACCCATGTTATCCCGTCTAGCTTGGAAGAAAAGGAAGACAAAGAGGAGAAAGTATATAGGTGAAGAAGAAGAAGAAGAAGAAGAAGAAGAAGAAGAAGAAGAAGAAGAAGAAGAAGAAGAAGAAGAAGAAGAAGAAGAAGAAGAAGAAGAAGAAGAAGAAGAAGAAGAAGAAGAAGAAGAAGAAGAAGAAGAAGAAGAAGAAGAAGAAGAAGAAGAAGAAGAAGAAGAAGAAGAAGAAGAAGAAGAAGAAGAAGAAGAAGAAGAAGAAGAAGAAGAAGAAGAAGAAGAAGAAGAAGAAGAAGAAGAAGAAGAAGAAGAAGAAGAAGAAGAAGAAGAAGAAGAAGAAGATAGCCTCGGATAGAACCTCAGGTAAGCAACAACAATATGTGAGCCATAGGCAATCGGCAGCAATGCATTCATTCAGCTTTTGCAAAAGCGTTTCGGGCATGTATGTGCAACTTCGTTTTATAACAATATCCCATACCATAGTTGTCTGCAGGGCACAAATGATGGACCCTGAAGTGTCAAGGGCTATTTATGGTTACTTGGGGGTCGGGCTAGACTTCCACCCTGACGTAATAAAAGCACCAACACGAGTTACAGTGAAACTGACATCATTAGATGTTTGCCTCATATAAATAGACACAGGCTGCTCGCATCTATACACTGCATGTTAAGAGGAACAGAAAAGAATATGCTTAAGAGGCTATAATTCATATACCTTATCGAACGTTCGCCAGAGTCTGGATGGCGTGAACAGAAGTGAAGTGGTAACCGCGATTAATATAACAGCTGAACCTTGTGATATATTTTTTAAATGTACAAAATTTATGCTATTTTCGGTGCAACAAAGCACATAACGGTCTACGAAAAAACGCAAGCCGTGGATAACCACCGCCCTACTAAACCATGTGTTTAGAAATTGTGCACACAGTATCATTTATACATGCATTTGCATAACAGCTGTTCATGCACGCAATCAATACTTCGTCATTTTACGGGACCACCCAACCCAATTATCAATGATGATGCAGAACTAAAAGAACGTGAACTGGTTAATGGGTCATTCCATAACAAACGTCCCAGACGTTCCGCGCGACCATCTCCAATTTGTTCAAAAAAATTCATGCAAGCTTATCATAATGTGCGTAATGAAAGCCTGAAATATTTTTGCCGAAAAAAATTATTCGTGAGGTGAGGGCAGTTTGAATATTTAGAAAAGGCGATAAACCAGGCTCAATAATTAATAAAAAATTCAAATTTTCAGAAACGCTTCACAGTTTTTTACTGACATTTTCACAGATTATGGCTTTCGATATGATTCGGAGTACGCAGCCTTATACGATATAAATATCTGAAAAAATCGAAAAAAATAGAAATTTACCATTTCTGGCGTTTTTTGTTTTAAGTATCAACTTTCTCTAGGAAATTCGGAAATAGCCATTTTGTTTCTCTAGATGTCTATTATTTATAACAAATGTTAGAGGTGATGAAACTGCGTACATCGAAGTAAAAAAATACTAAAGTTGCGAAAAGTGCGTTTTGAGCGAAGAACACTCCTTAATTTCCCCCTGAGATGGTCCAAGTAAAAATACAAACAATAGTTGGTTACGTAAAACACTTTATTGCATTTCATTTCTGACATTTTTCTGGGGGTGATTTTTGTTTAAAGCGAGAAAAGAATTTTTGAACTTGAGCTCTCACGCCGCAAGTTGCGTCGTCTCCGCAGAGCACGACACTGCCGGCACTATGGCCAGACGAAATGTAGAGTTCTTGTTCTTAAGTGAGGTTTGCGCTTCAGGCAAGCATGGGAACCTTGAGTAGTCGAACAGGTATCCGTGGAAAATGATTTTCTTAGCCCTGCCGGGGCGGCACATGCCCAAGTGAGCCAGTTGTTCGGTGTGGTTCTGTCGCAGGGAGTCATTTTTGTCAGCTCCATGACATACGTAAGCACCAGCATAAGAGCTTATGAGACGCCGATCTGGAAATGACCAGAACGATCCGGTGTTGAAACAATCCGCGACGCAACAGCCCCACGTGGTACCCGTCGCTTGTGGCCATCAGAGGCTTATGCCCGGTTGTTTCCGATGTGATGTCTTGGTTGATTTAATCAGTGCAATTTCTGCTTTAATACTCCAGCGACAACTGTAGGCGAGCCACTATGCTGGTGACGCACCTTCATGGGAGCGACGCACCTACGGGCGAGCGGGCCGCGTTCACCGCCAGCGCGTCTAGCGTTACTCGCCGCAGCGGTGTGCACTTCGCACCTTCACGTGCGCTCCGTTCAATGTTAGCTGTATCTTAGCTAACATTCAAACTCGCGATTATAACACTCTGCGGGAAATTTTGCATGGAAAAACAATGCTGAACACTTTTTTTTCTATGAAAAAACCCCAAGAAATAATAGGTTCAAATTGGATCCACTCCAAATACCCTCTTCAAGAGCGCCCCATAAATCGGCCCCTCACAGAATACAATATATAGCGGACCATCCAAAACAACTGGCGGACTTTCGCAAAATACCCGTTGCGCTTTCGTGAAAGAAAAACACGACTACAGCAAACATAAAGAAACGAAGATAACAACATAAAAGACTCAGCATCCTATAGTTGAAAAGAAGTCATAATTTGGCGTTGGAGTTTTCGGTTTAAACCAAAAAAAGCGATAAGAGTAAGTCGAATTCTGTTTTCAAAATTTGATTTAGCCGGAAAAGGTCGGTATCCCTGACATGCACACCACAAGTAGCTGACTACTAAGTAGGTGTTAGACTCAGTCCAAAGAGAATATAAATGGAGTACAGAAGCCATGGACGCGGTACCGTTAGATTAGCGCAAGTGCAGTTGAGCGTTTTGAAGCATTACTCCTCTGTAGCTTACACGCCTCTGCAGACAGGGAGGCTCCACCTACTCGCCGGCTGTTAGGGAAGCGCAGTTTGCTCTCTGTTATCAACCTCTTAATTCGGCCACTCTGTTAAGTAGGTGTCTTCACTGCACGTAAGGACACTGATGCTAAAGCATTCCTAACCGCCATAAAAAGTGGCGTATTCTGGCTACCGCGATGGTTCAGAGGCAGTTCCATCGCTGGCTTCTACACGCAGACCCCGCGATGCCTACCCTGTCTCATGAAACCGATTTTTTATATGTGAGCTTCCACTTCTGGTTTTGTTGAATGCTGCGCCATTCACCTTCCGTTACTTTTTCTATAGAGGCGATAGCGATTCTTTATACAGGCTCTCTAAGTGTACCTGTGGTATATTTAGAAGGGGGGGGGGGGGGGGGCTCCAAGAGAAAATTTCTGTGGAAAAAACATGAGAGACCCCATCTTTTTCATGATAAATGTATTGCGCTAATAGGACCGCCCACCTATACATCACCTATACACCTATACATCAAGAATGGCATGAACTGAAACGGGATAATAGTTTGGATTAAAAGAGAGAGAAAGAAAAGAATAATTGATTAAGTCAAAATGTAATATTGCATAGAGAAGAAAATATTGTAACATTTACCAAGGCAACCGACGAGATTCCAGCATGAAATTTTGAACAGCGGTACAAACAGATCTGTGGCTTAACCCGTGTGTGGTGGCGCCAAATGACAACAAGAGCGGGCTGCTCAAACTAAGGCCAAGATGCTGCAAGGGCTCCTCCAGCAACCTTCTTCTCAAAGAGGCGAAATGGCCACAATGGTGCCGAAAATGACAGACAGATTCAGGCTGACGGCAAAATGCACAAAGGTGAGATAGCGCCAAACCAGATCTGTGCAGACAGAAATTTAGAGCAGGGATACGGCAGCTCAACCTTGTCAGAGATACCTCATACTACCGAGATCGACAAACTTTCCTGCTCCAGGAGTATCTGAGATGTTGATAATCCGCCGATGTTAAAAGTGCCGTGGCTTTCGTGCTTAATAACGCACGTCGCCGAAACCTAGATGATGTGATACACGCTGTAGCCAGCCGGGAGGATAGGTAGCACAGGGCCGCTTAGGGATGCCTTTTCGAGATTATCAGAGATCTTGTTTAATGTTACACTGTTCTGACCGGGTACCCATGTTAATCGAACAAGGTTCGAATGCGAAGGAAGTAGGGATAAGAATGTGCTTGAAGTGGGAGAGTCAACATGCGAAGCGAGGGACGAATGCAAAGATAAAAAATCGCTAATGACTGCCACTGCGGTAATAGAGGGGTAATAGAGCATCCGCCTCGCATTCGGGAGGTGCTGGGTTCGATCCCCAGCGCCGCCGGGTACCCGCCGGTTTTCTAATGGGTACAAGATTCCCCCGGCTAGATGTTCTACTCTTCTGGGGTGCTCTTCTTAATGGTGCACATTCAGGAAGGTACAAACAAACGAGAGGTGTACTACAAGCAGCTGTCCTCTGTGCTATGCTGTTTGATATTCCGCTGAGCTCCATTCCTCGCCACCGCTATGTTCGCACTTACGTCTATGCGGACGACATTGCGTTTCTAGCGCCTGATATACATTACCTCTATCTTCAGCTGCAAACGTATTTGAGTACTCTTGATCAAGCTGGTTGAGTAGCGTACACCTGACGTTAAATGTTACCAAGTGCGCCATCCTTGTTTTTCCTCTACAGGATCCTGTTGCGGTCTCTCTTACATGTCAATTACAACCACTTCCTCGAGTTCAATCCCTGAAATATCTAGGCGTCATTTATGACGCCTAGATATTCACGCAACTATAAATAAGCTAGGAATTGAAGGGACAGTAACCTATGTATTAGGATGGAGTGTCCTACGCTGTCGTAAGCTTCGGAGACGTCTAGCGTAACCAAAGCAGCGTACAGGTGTTGACGACGAGGAAGAAGAATTTGACTCTCAGGATCAACATGTGCATTCCATGTCGAACATCGCAGCCGGAAACAGAGTTGACACGGGCTGAGAATAGTTCTGCGGTCCACAAAGTCCGCAACCCGAATTACGAGTAGTAACACCCTTTATTTTAATTCTACCACGTTTGGTGTTAAAAATATAGGCCTAATATTATCAAAATTATAGCCTCTACCTGGTTTTTAAGTAAAGGGACCACCTTGGCCAGCTCCCACTCAGACGGTATCCAAGCGTGTTTGATAGAATAGTTTACCAGATGTAATAAGGAGTCGGGAGACTCGTAAATAGAATTTTGAGCATCTTTTAAGTGACACCATCAAGACCGGGAGCAGCATCTGGCAATCTCTGAACAACTTGTGAAAGCTCTGGTAGATTACGTTGAGAGACAGAATTATTTGGGATGGAGGACCCATTGCGTTTGAGAACCCGCGCATCAGGCTCCATCATATCTGTATCATAGGTGATTCCAACATCGCTTGAAGTGCCCGAGGTAAGTACAGCGGTAGTGGCAGTAGTTCGTTCCTGGGGCTGAGATGCTTCAGATAATGTAGAACGGGTAAGAGGAGAGAGAACACCTGTCGAGAGAGGGGCCAAACCGGCCTGCACGGCATGGGTAAGCTGAGCTGCTAGAACATTAGTAAGGCATGCCGAGAAACTTGCGACATTCTGCTCAACAATTTTAGTCATGGAAGCCCTCACAGCAGACGCAATCGCCTGAGACAGCGTCGAGTCTAACGTGACTCCTTGACGAGCGGTTACACCTGCACAACCGTGGGCCCGTTCTTTTACTCTAATATAGCGTCTCGGCGCGAATAGCGTTTCCTGCCAATGCTCTCAAAGATATGAGTTTCCTGCGTTCGAGAGGGACAGTTTGAGGAGTATGCAGTGTGGGCCTTATCGCAAAAGGCAACACTTCTCGTTCTGCTCAGTGCAGGTGCTCGTTGCATGCATGAGCATTCCCACAGTTGCAACACCGCAGCCGTCGGCGCTATGGCCATAGCGCCAGCAGTTGTTGCACTGCAGAGGCCTAGACGATAATGAGTCTACCCGAAAAATGAGAGGCCATGCCTCGATTTCAGGTGTGCAGGAAATGCCGGCAAAGGTGGCAATCACAGATTCAGTAGGCACCCGCATGTTGCCAACGTCCAGGCTACAGCGGTGCACAGCAACGACACATGCTGCGGGCAGAAGTTCAAGAGTCTGTGCTGGAGTCAGGAAAGAATCTATGCTTCGAACAATATCTTTCGTGAATGCCAGATGGGAAAGAATAAATGGACTTACCCGAAGCGAGTCAAATGATGAGTTTAGTAGATCTCATATATACAGGTGAGGTCTGACGATCTGCAAATAATTCCGCAGCAGCGTCCAATCTGCCGTACCTCATTGACTCGTAATGAGAAGTGGCTGACTAGAGTGCAGCCCGAACAGCTCCAGGTTTGGTTATCTTGACTGCGCCACCACCCTTAGGCACCAGCGCAGCAGGGATGCTGCCGACGCTGCTGCGCAAAAAAGCTTCCAAAGGCACGGGATCAGGGGATAGGGAAGCCGATCAGGAGGAGCCCCCCTGGCCGGGAGACTGGGCAGACATACCCCGGGTTTGCGGCCTTACCGCGTGCGCTATGACCACAAAACGAGAAGCGCAAAGGCGCAAGGAGAAAGGCCACAACCAGCCACCCGAAACTTATGGTGAATTCCAATCGCAGGTCCGGAGCGGTATGCACACTCTGTGACGGAGCGCCTGAATCCGGCGCAGAGCACGTGACCTGAAATTGCGATTGAAGTACACTTGCTCTTGCCAGAGCATGTAGGTGGCGCTTGGGAACTGCTGGAGGAAGTACTTGTCATTCCTTGCGCTTGCCCGCGCTTTCCGCGCGATTCACTTTTGAGTCCATAGCGGCGGGCGAAGCTGCTCGTCTGCTACGGAGCGCGGAGAGGAGCCGGCGCGGCGGACGCGACAAGCCTCAGGAAATGGAGGGCGCCGCTATCGCCGCTGAAAAAGAATGTCACGCAAACTTCCGGTCGACTCCACCGATTTCGGCGGAGCAATCCCGACTGCTCCATGGAGCAATCTCGACTCGGCAACCGCTCCCTGTCTACGATTGGAAGGCGCGATCTGTGGCTCAGATCTGCGTTTGGAATGCAGTTGCTCCGGAAAGAGCAGAAAACGATGCTCCCGAAGTGCTCCAACTCTGCGTTTGGAAGTCATCATTAGTTCGTTCCCAGAACTGGAACGAGTCCCTCTTGCTGCAGGAAGGTTTAGCTTGCCGCCAGTGCACCCACCCAGGGCGTTGTTGTTGTTGTTGTTGTTGTTGTCGTCGTCGTCGTCGTCGTCGTCGTCGTCGTCTTGGTGACATGGCACATACTTACGACGGGGGATCGGCCAGGGTTCATTGGGGACACCCCATAGAATAGGGTAAACACTGGTGTCAAGCTAATGATTGTGCCTTGGGTGAAATTTCAGAGTAATTTAGAAGAACAGGAAGAAACAAAATATCGGGAGAGAATATCTGAGAATTAAATAATTAAATATATGAAAATACCCAAACGCTCTTTTAAATGCGAAAATTTTGGAAACAATAAGCAAGGGAATCTGCCGGTAGCTGTTATATGATTGTGGAGGTATTCGCAAACTTAATGCAATGCAAAACCCCTGGCGCTCGCGCCGAAAGAGAGGAGGAGGGGAACCGACAAAGTGAGACCCAGCTTTGTAACGGGAATTTCTAGGTGTGCTCTCCTCTGATGTGCAAACCTCCGGCAAGAAGAGAGTAGGAAATGCTCCAATGTCTCGACTTCACCACAAGCCGCACAAAGGTTTGTGGGACTGAACCCGCATCTACATAAGTAAAGATTTAAACGAGGAATCCTGCACAGCATGAGTGTCATCGCTACCTCACACTGCCGGGTTTTACACGCACGAGCCTTCCATGGGTACATAAGATGTTGGTAGTCAACAGTAGAGAGTAAGGGATCGTTGCACGTGGCGGTTATAAACTGAAAACGCTGAAATCGAGTCATACCGAAAAGAACAAGGTTAGGGACGCCACAGGCAACAGATGCATTTAGAGCTGATTTTGCCAAAAAGCCTGCTGCTTCGTTCTGTTAAATACCGCAGTGGCCTGGTATCCAAACGAAGCGCACCTCTTTCACCCATCCAGGAATAAACAACCTCAGTGAGCGTCTCAAAAAAGCGTTTCGTGTGGACTCCAGCGCCAACAAAACAGAGATACAATCTGAGAGGAATATCACCTGAGAAACAGTTGTGGGAATTTTTAAAGCGGCCAGCCCAAGAGCCATAAACTCTGTTAGAAATATGGTTGTGTAATCCGGGACTCCAACCGAATAGCTCCACAAGGGAGACTCTGAAAAAATACCAACCGCTGCCTTCCGGCCGACCCCAGACGAATCTGTAGCAATCACAGTATGTTGCGGGTAATGGGTAAGGTGATCAAAGTGGAGTCCAGTAAATGTCCTTGCAGGCAGATGCCTCGCATTAGGTGGGAAAATATAATCAAAACAATATCCACGGGGGACTCTGCCCAACCAACTCTGCATACAAAATTGAGATCCACACCAATGTTGGATAAAAGGTTATGAGTAAAAACAACTTGAGGGAGGAGGAACCTTGGCCAATGAGGAGTGAGAAAGAGAGCTGGGTGCGAGACGAAAATAGGTGTAGCCACACCAGGAACCGACTCAAATTCCCGCAAAAAAGTACTGACAGTTAAAAGGTGAAAACGGGAGTTAAGGCCGGGAATACGAGCCTCCAGGTACAGATCTGCGATGGAAGCTGATTGAGGGAGACCTAGGCAGAGGCGCAGTGCGCGCCTTTCTAACAGCAGCAACAGATGAAGCTTACATTCAGGGGAGCCAGAAAAAAGTATGCAGCCAAATTCCAAAATGGGTCTGACATAGGCTTTGTAGAGAAGTACAAGCGTGTCCCGGCGCATGCCAAATTTCCTATTACTTATTCGTAGTAGTCTACCTAGTGCACGCTCACCTTTCTCAACGTTAGTCTTGATGTGGGGCCGCCAGTCCATACTGGCATCATAAATGACGCCTAGATACCTCAACGATTCCACCTGAGGTATGCTGTCCGAGCGATAGTGTAGCGATATATATAGAGGCATGTTGGTTTTAAAAACTATCACGCTGCTTTTGTGCACATTTAATACCAAATTTAATGAATCCAGTCAAACCTCGCGTGCACTGAGGTAATCCTGGAAAGAACGATATAGGGCATGAATGTCTGCTGCAGAAGCAAAGAAGGCTATGTCGTCTGCATAGAGATATACTGTAACATCAGGGTGTACTGGAATGTCGCACATCAGCAGATTGAATAAAGTGACGAAAGTACAGAACCTTGTGGCACGCCTCTGGTCTGGGCATAGGTGTCTGAGGTGAAGGAAGCGTCAGAGCAAAAGAACTGCCGTCCTGTTAAAAATTCGCGGATGCATGCATAAATGTAGTATGGCGGGTGTAACAATGCCAAATTAGACAGAAGGATCGAATATTCAACACTGTCGTACGCTTTAGCAATGTCAAGCGTCACTAATGCTGATATTCTTTCTTGCGCATAACAAGACGGATTCTGCTCTCTAAATCGATATGGGCAGACCAAATGGAGCATCCGCGGCGAAAGCCAATCTGGGCAGAGCTCAATGCGTTGTCTTCTGAAACATGCGCTGATAGGCGGCTGTGCACAATTCTTTCTATAATCTTTACCAAATTGGATGTTAGAGCTATCGGCCGAATGTTATCAATATGGAAGCCTTTATTTGTATCTTTTAAGAGCAATATTATTTTCGCCCCCTTCCAGGAGTGCGGCAACCATGCAGTTTCCAATGATGTATTGACCAGATCGAGGAGGTCCTGAGTGAAGTCTTGCGCTAAGATTTTCAACATACCGACCGTAACACCATCCCGACCCGGAGCTGAGTATTGCATTAAAGAAACTGCAGTTGTTAACTCTGATTTGTCAACCACAATATAGTCTGAGCAGGGGTAGGGGGCGAACAGAGGGACTCTACGCTGCTCCTGAAAACGTGAAGCAAGCCCTTGAGCAATTCGCTCTAACTCATCTTTCGCCTCATGTGGAGAGAGCGCCACCGAGCTGGTTAACTGCAAGGCTGAGGAGTTCACATTCTGTTCCATAAAACGACACAAAGCCTTCCTATTTTTGGGTTTGACAAATATGTGTTAAAATTTTGACTGTAGTCATCATTTGCATTTGCTATGGTTCGTTTAAATGAGGCCGAGAAAAATTTGTAGTTGATCCAATTTGCCGGGCTCTGATTGTGCGAAAGGGTCCTCCACGCTGCTTCCTTACGACGGAAAGCTGTCTCACACGCGTCATTCCACCAGGGGTATGGTGACGTATTGCACATAGCAGAACGCACAGTGAAGTGGGAGCTCTCCGTAGCCTTCAAAACTGAAGAAGACACTCGCTGAGCCCTGTCGGTCCTACATGAACAAGGATCAGGTGTAAGGGAGGCGCGCAAAGATGGTTTGTAGGCTGCAAGATTAATTAATTTACGGGCAGAACCATGATCTCGGCGGGGGCTCACGAATATGGTGAAACTAATTGGCAGGTGGTCACTAGATGTGTCACAGTCAATTGGGGACCATGCCCCTACACCTACTCCTCTTGCTGCGGAGGATAAATTGTGAACTGAGCGCGAGTGTCTGCGGATGAAGGTTATGGCACGAGAATTGCAACATCGCACATCATTTGCTGAAATCCATGCCCATAACATATGTCCACGTGAATCAGTATAGGAACCCCAGACGACGTGATGTGAGTCGAAGTCCCCTGCAATGATTACCCTGCTAGAGTTTGCAAGTAAGCTGTCTAGGTGGTCTGTTCTGCATACTCCATTTGGAAAATAGACGTTTGCGACTGTGACAGTAGCGCAGTGCCGCAAAGTGAGATCTATAGCTAGAAGCTCGCAATCAGAATTCGTTACTTTTTAGTTATTAATGCCCGGTGACACAATTTTGACGAAATCAGGGTCACCAACCCGTCGCCCCTACCATTTATGCGGTTCGCACGGAAAACACGAAACCTGTTTAAAGAAAATGACTTAACAGGGGAGAGCCAAGTTTCTTGCAAGAGCACAATATCTGGGTTATGAGAAGATAGAAGAATTTTTAAATCAGGAAGAGAAGATGCAATAGAGCGGCAATTCCATTGGAGAACCTTTACACCCGCCATGATGCCTATTCGAGAATAGAGGCTGAAACAGCCTCTTATAGCATTTGTGACTTGGAAGACACTCTAGACGGCCCTTTTTATGTCTTGAGCTGGGGAACGGAGGGCTTAGAAGGAGAGGTTGAAGCACGACGCTTCTGCGTAGGACAAGCCATTTCTACATCATCAGTGCAAACAGTGTTGCGAGAAAGACTTACAGGGACGCCGTCGAGAGGCGGCATGTGATACGGCACCTTGGGTGATGACGTGGCAACGAAACTTTGAGCCCAAGCTTGCTGTGATGTTGATGCTGGTGGAACTACAAGCTGAGGTTGAGAAATAGCCTGATTTGCAACAATATCAGACAACGCCTGCGTGAAGCTGCTGAGCATGCGCTTGACCACAACTGAGAGTGCTTTTTCGACGGTTGACACTATTAAGGCAGACAATGTGGCCTCGAGGTCAGGAGTAGAGGAACGCACAAGGCTGGTATATGAATGTTTTTTGCGGTTAAGGAGTGCATAAGCGTCTGCCCGTGAGCATCAATTCTGCTCAATTAATTCCAATAAACTTTGCTCCTGTGACCGACTTGCACAAGTGGCATCATCGGCGCTGTGACTGTTACTGCATAGACAACAGCTTGGCTGTTCAGCGGTGCAGCTGTCGGAAGAGTGGCTTTCACCACACACCCGGCATCTGGTCGCCGATTTACTGGCTCTACCACTATGTCCAAATCTCCAACAGTTGGTACATTGCAGGGGTCGAGCATGCAGCGGGTCCACACGGTAGACAATTGGCCAAATTTTCAACTCCGAGGGGCATGTGCGACCAGCAAAAGTTATTATGACTGACTCCGTTGCAAAACGCACTCCAGCCATCTCGCGGGAGCAGCGGTATACAGAAATAATTCCCGCCCCGGCTTCCTGAAACTCCTCCAAAATTTATTGAATTGAAGATGACAAGTCCACTCCATGTATCCGACATACACTCAATGTTTGCCGACTTACAAACAATGCCACACCTCCCAAAAGGTCGCACTTCAGAGATGTCGAGATAGTGACTGGTTAGACTTTTAGTTGATGCTGTATTGTTTTCGGATTCTTCGCTTTGAGAATTCCATCTCCAATCGGTACAAGCAACACGGGAATTGAATTGACACCATTTTTTCAAAATGAATTCAAGGGCAAGCTTCCGGCCGGCAGGCAGGCGAACCAGGCTGCCGAGCCTCCTCCCAGGGAGGTGAAAGACATGCCTACACACAGCGCACCGACAACCTTACATCATCCGAGTCAGCAGAGCTACCCTGAACCCTGGCAAAAACCCCACGAACGTGGAACGGCCTCTCCAAAAGAAACGCCCGGCATCACCGGAAAACGAAGCAGGCAGGCGGTGACGAAGCAGCAGCAGCAGTTGTTGTCCTCGAGAAGCTAATAGCGCGTACCCACCGCAGGGCATTGGCCAAGACACAGGAGGTGACTTACAGGTGCTCAAAACGTTAAAAATATTAATATTAATTTTAAAAAGAATACAGATTTCTCTAGCACGTGCTAGCGGCACTTCATCCTCTTCGGCATTTCGATACTGCCTGCCACGCGGTTCGCTGCAGATACAAGTTTTAAAAATATTTTATCTTTTTTTTGCATTTTAGGGGAAGTGCTTTACTTTTCAATATTAGTTCTGTGTGCTTGAAAACGAAATGTTGCAGGTAAAATTTTGACGCCGCAAAAGATACTTGCTATTGTTCTACTCAAGCCGAGGAGACGATCAAGCATATTCTTGCGCAGTGTGTGGCCTTCTTACCTCTATTTAATGAGGACGCCACGGGGACCCCAACCGCTTTGCGATTTAAAAGCAGACAAGGTGTAGTGAGTTTTCAAAAAGTAAAAAAAAAATTCTGCCACTTATCTCAACAGCTATAGCTGTAAAATTGTAAAAGGCAATCGCGTGATGTCTCAGGAGAACGAGAGAATATAAATTTAGACACGGAAAAAGGAAAACTCAAAATTGGTTTTTGATGAAAGGAAATGACGCAGTAATTTTCTCACATCTCGGTGGACATCCGAACCGCGCCGTAAGGTAAGGGGGGAATGCAGGATTAAAAGAACAAAGCGAGAAAGAGCTTCCGTATAGTGGAGGGCTCCGTAATAATTTCGGCCACCTGTGGATCTTTGACGTGTACTGACATCGCACAGCACACGGCGCCTTTTGCGTTTCGCGTCCATCGAAACGCGGCCGCCGCGGCAGGGCTCGAACCCGGTAACTCCGGCTCTGCAGTAATGGTTACGAAAACAAATTACGCAATGCTTAAGCGACGTTGCGTAAATCGCTAAACTCAGCGGGAGCTGTGTGCAATTTGTAACCATTTATTCATCATTCATTGTATCGTTGTCTTCTTTTACTATTATATCTTCACAATCGGCTGTAATCACGAAGTGACATGCTTGGCTTTTCGCTCTGCGCGTTCTGTCAGTGCCACCAGAACAGCGAGAGAGAAACACAGCGACAGATGAAGCGTCCAGCAAGTCTTCGAGGGCTGGCTGGCCGGCCAGCTGTGCCGACCCCAGACAGGCACGCCAGGTGGAGGACGGGAGAAGTAGGGGGATTGCAGGGCGATGGGGCTTGGAGAAGAAAGTCGCCAATAGGTTGGCGTATGAATGGGGGCAGTTTTGACAGGACAGGCCGAAACGTACCCGAAAGGGGATTAATCGAGCTGGAGAGGACAGTGTGCCCAGCTGAATTAATGAAGAGATTCGGGTTGGGGGAAGGAAGTGTCGGCAAAGATTCACGCAAATGAGTGTAGTGTGGCGTGATTTCCTGCTTGTAGCGGAGGGCTTCGTCAGCGGAGAGTGGGCCTGACCAGAGTATCGCTGTTGCACAGTGTAGAGCTTTGCGGGCGAGCTGATGTACAGGCTGATGTGCTCCCCTTCGTTCACGACGTTTCATTTTAAGCACTAGGTTTATGGAAGTTCCTCGCTTCGTGGTAGGTTTGTCTTCATCCGCAGCTTCTCGTCCGCGCGAGGCCGTGTGTGTAGGAACTCGCTCCGTAGCCCAGCCACCGCAGGGGCTTATATAGTGACTAGTGCGTTCGGCTGCTGACATCGAAGACGCGAGATGAAACCTCTGCCGCGGCGGCCGCGTTTACATGGAGGCAATATGCAAAAGGTGCAGTGACATCGGCGCCAGTAAAGAAGCGCGGACGGTGAAAATTATTTCGGAGCCATCCACTATGCGGTGCAGGGACTCCGGAACATTTTTTTTAGTGGAGGGGGGGGGGTGGCAAGACCCCAGACTTATTTTGTTGTTTCTTTATTTATTGCTCATTTACAGAATAAATTTTGTATCTTTATTCTTTTTTTTCTCCAGTGTTCAAAGGTTGACGCAAACTGTCATGTTGTGGTGACGACACTTCAGCAGTCAGGAAGACAACGAAAAGGCTTTAAAAAAAACTTTAAGGGGCTGACTCGCGCCCGCTAAGAACTGAATGACTCGGCGGCGGCGATAGCCACAAGTGTGCTCGGCGGTCATCGAACTGAATGCCTGCAGTTTTTCGTCGCGCTCAATTTAAAGCTGGCAAGGAACCTTCAAGATAAAGATCCAAAAGCAACTACTACAGCCTGAAAAAAAAAATTGGAAGCATTTGCACATGGCCACGATCAATGGAGATAAGTTTGGTCGCATCTCGCATTGCAAAATAAAATGATAAAGCCAGCAGTTTTGAGTGCGAACGAACAATCGGTGCAAAGATTCACAAAAATAAAAAACGAATTGAAATGGGAAGCTTTACGTACGAGGAGTGATCAAGTGCATTAAAAAGTTCGTGCACAGTTTGTTTAAATTCTGCTAATCATGATCGTGTACACGGGTCAGACAGTCGACTTCTGTTGGGACATGACTGGCTTAGGTTACTCATATATGAAATGCTTCACAACTGGTTACGAAGCCAAGTTGCTCAGCCCCACTGTGATTTGCATTAAGAGTCCTAGAACTGAAGTGTTGTCAGAAATCTTATCCAAGTGCAAGCAGTTGAAGACAGGGGAGGGGGGGGGGGGGGGGGGCTCGCCTCCACTGCAAAAATTTGGGGGGGGGGGGGCGACTGCCCGCCTTGCCCCCTCCCCTGTTCCGGAGTCCCTGATGCGGTGCCTCTTTCTTCTGTCTTACAGTCCCTGCTTTGTCCCATCCCTCACGGCGTGGTTGAGGTGTCCACCGAGAAGTGAGACCGTTACAGCAACTTTCCTTTTTCTCAAACCAAATTTTGTTATACGTGAACTGCCTGCGCGCACGCGGTGGTCACCTGAACGCGTTTGAAAAGCTGGAAAGGTTGGCATGAGGTACGCGCGGTCATCGGCGGAAGGTGAGCGCGCCCATCGGGGGCGCAGCGAATTTTAATGGGACAGCGTTAATGAGCTCGAGTCGCAGAAAAGCCGGTGTCGTCGGCGTCTTTGGGCGTGAGCGAAAAATGGCGCATCTCGGTGGACACCTGAACCGCGCCGTAAGGGAAATGATTGTCCTTCCCTTGCGGCGCGGTACGGGTGTCCAGCGAGAATTGTGAGACAGGCGCCATTTCCTTTCCTTAAAACCAATTTTCATTTTAATTTCCTCCCCACCGCGGTGGCTCAGTGGTTAGGGCGCTCGACTACTGATCCGGTGTTCCCGGGTTCGAACCCGACCGCTGCGGCTGCGTTTTTATGGAGGAAAAACGCAAAGGCGCCCGTGTGCTGTGCGATGTCAGTGCACGTTGAAGATCCCCAGATGGTCGAAATTGTTGTTGTTGTTGTTGACCTCACACAATGGCACATACCCACAAGGGGGATTGGCCATAACCAGGCGGTGACTATTTAAATGACTAGTTGCATGTGGCAAGCATGGGATGACCTACCAAAATTTGGATCGCACAGTTTCCGTAGCCGAGGTGGTTGCAGGAGGTTAGGGGGGTCATACAAACTAAAATTTAGGCAAAGAAGGGGTAGGGATTACTATAAGTGGTTGTAAAAACCGAAATACAGAAGCTGATAATGGGATGGGCAGGACGAAAGTTCATGATGGTAGACGTTTTGATTCTAGGAGATAATTTTGAACGGCAGAGCAAACATTCCCATTGGTATGGCCAAGCAAAGAAGCGCCAAGGGACAGAACAACCGCAGAAGACAGGCGCAAACTGAGATTCTGTATTGGAACTTCTAATAGTCGCCTCCTAATCGATGAGTAGCGACGGCAAAAAAGAAGAAAGTGCTCTATTGTTTCCGGCTCCACACAATACGGACACAATGGGGAGATCGCCAGACCAGGCCTGTATAGGTAAAAATTTAGTTGCGGCACCCGGCAACGAAGCCTCGTGAAGGAAACTTAAAGATTATTCCGGAGCCTTCCACTACGGCATCTCCTTTTCTTTCACTCCCTCCTTTATCCCTTCCCTAATGGCGTGGTTCAGGTGTCCGCATATATATGAGACAAATACTGCGCCATTTCATTTCCCCCAAAACCTATTATTATTATTATTATTATTATTATTATTATTATTATTATTATTATTATTATTATTATTATTATTATTATTATTATTATTATTATTATTATTATTATTTCAATTTCCTTCCCTTATGGCCCGCTTCGGGTGGCCACCAAGATATGTTTCCTTTCCTTAAATTGTCCGGGCAAGGGGTCGCACCGAAGGACGATGGCGTTCCGCGGATTCATTGGCAATGCTGCAACACGCTGTCGCGTCCTGCTCTTAAAGGCGAAGTTTAAGCGTCCTCCAAATTTTTTCGCGAGCTTCGTGCGTATCCCTGGCGGGCGCCCACCTGGAAATTATAACTCCCACTGTGAAACACGTGCTAGGAGTTTGACGCAATTGCTAGGTAGCAACTGTCACTGCCTCGCCATACAGCGGGAGCTATAATAATCGTCAGTCTGTATTCAATAAAAAATGTAACATTGAGTCCTTTCTCCGCTTCCATTTTCACATTCGAGTTTAATTATTCGGCATGTCAAAAATCCATATGCAGGCAGTTGTCCTCAATTTAAGCTGATCCCTTTTTGTTAGCATCTACGTTTCTGCCTATAGTTGAGTATACCGGTAAAATACAGCTGTTAAAGACTTTGCTCTCGAAGGATATTGGTAAACTGCCATTCATGATCTGCGAGAAATGCGCCACACCCCATTCTTATTCTTCAAGTTATTTCACTCCCGTGATCCTGATCAGCGGTCACTATCTGCCCTAAGTAGACGTACTGCCTTGCCGCTTCCAGCACCTCGCTACCACTCGTAAACTGAT
Organism: Amblyomma americanum; assembly: GCF_052857255.1. Taxonomy (NCBI): domain Eukaryota; kingdom Metazoa; phylum Arthropoda; class Arachnida; order Ixodida; family Ixodidae; genus Amblyomma; species Amblyomma americanum. Next base: position 108,309,191 of record NC_135497.1, read on the forward strand.
GTTCCCTTCCGAGACTGTTGAACATTACTTTGGTTCTCTGCATATTCATTTTTAGACCGACAGTACTGCTCTGGTTATCTAAGTCATTATTCATGCTTTGCAATTCATCCCCTGAGTGACTTAGCAAGGCATTGACATCAGTGAATCGCAATTACTAAGGTAGTCACCATCAACTCTAATCCCTAACTATTCCCGCATTTAGGCTACCTCCGTTCTTTACAGCATACCTTAACAACCCGCTCCTCTTATTGAAACTGCAGATTAACGCACTTTTTCAGTTTTTTCGAAGACATCTTCAAAACAACCTGTCTAAATGCATATGCAGAGCATCTTGCTAACATATTCCCTAGGAATGCAAGTCGTAGGTGCCGAAAACGAAAGTTTCTCAATGTTTACGCTATGCTACGTAAATGGCTGACCTCAGCGGCAGCTATGTGAAATTTGTAACCATTTATTCATCATCCACTCTATCCCTCTACCTATTCACCCGTTCCCCCCCCCCCCCCCCCCGCTCAACCACTGATGTCACCACACTTATTACCTGAGTAATGCGTATGTAGCTGGGCCAGCCACCTTTACCACTGAGGCTGTCGAAGCTTTCAATTTCACTCGTTATGGAGAAAGGAAAACACAGAAGTGGTCCAGCTATGCAAGCTCTGCTGCAGAAAGCATGCCGGAAGTCGTGCTTTTTTTCGTAGGGAGCATTGGAATTTTTTGGCCCGTAATCATGGCAACGACGTCTGCAGAAAGCGCGGCCCAGAGGTTTTGAGCAGTGGCTGCTGCCCTGACCTGCTTGAGCTTGGCGTATGCTCGGGCGAGCCTATAGCAACGTAGACGAGTGTCACTCTCGGCTACCTGATTGGACCCGCCATGGTGGCTCAGTGGTTAGGGCGCTCGACTAATTAATAATAATTGGTTTTGGGGGGAAAGGAAATGGCGCAGTATCTGTCTCATATATCGCTGGACACTTGAACCGCGCCGTAAGGGAAGGGATAAGGGAGGGAGTGAAAGAGGAAAGGAAGAAGAAGGAGCCGTAGTGGAGGGCTTCGGAATAATTTCGACCACCTGGGGATCTTTAACGTGCACTAACATCGCACAGCACACGGGCGCCTAAGCGTTTTTCCTCCATAAAAACGCAGCCGCCGCGGTCGGGCTACTGATCCGGAGTTCCCGGGTTCGAACCCGACCGCGGCGGCTGCGTTTTTATGGAGGAAAAACGCTAAGGCGCCCGTGTGCTGTGCGATGTTAGTGCACGTTAAAGATCCCCAGGTGGTCGAAATTATTCCGAAGCCCTCCACTACGGCACCTTCTTCTTCCTTTCCTCTTTCACTCCCTCCCTTATCCCTTCCCTTACGGCGCGGTTCAGGTGTCCAACAATTTATGAGACAGATACTGCGCCATTTCCTTTCCTCAAAAAAAAAACCCAATTATTATTATTATTACCTGATTGGTCGGTTTGGTGATCGAATGGCATGACGGAGCCCTAACTTCCGATTTCAAAAAGGGTGACGTAAGGCCCACTCCGTGCCGCACCCCAGAATCCCTTCACCCACCTGGTACGCGGCGTTGTGGTCACGTGGTGAGCGAAGCGACCACCGCTCAGTTTTCCCTTCCCCTCTCGAGCGCGAGCACCCATCCTTACGTAATTCGCGCGCTGACCCTGCCGATCCGACTCCAACGAGAGCTTAGCAGCACCATCCATTGGCCCGCCGTTAACCGTATGTTATAACTAACATACGGTTAGTTATAGTTCACTGTAGTTCTGGTGTCCACCGAAATGTGAGCGCCATTTTCTTTCCTAAAAAAATGGTTTTGAGGAAAGGAAGTGACGCAGATAGTGTCTCGCATATCTCGGTGGACACCGGCCCGAACCGCACCGTAAGGGAAGGGTAAAAGGAGGGAGCGAAAGAAGAAAGGAAGAAAGAGGTGCCGTAGAGGAGGACTCCGGAATATTTTCGACCACCTGGGGACCTTTAACGTTCACTGACATCGCAAGTACACGGGCGCCTTTTGCGTTTCGCCTCAATCGAAATAAGGCCGCCGCATTCGGGTTCGAACCCGGGTTCTCCGGCTCAGCAGGCGCCTTAACCCCTGAGCCACCATGACGGGTTCCTCAAAAACAAATATTCAATTTCAGTGCACGTGTTCCTTTTCATATTGGAGTCACCTGTACCTGAATCAATTATGTGGCGTGGTGCGGCGCTATTTAATTTGTGTATGGGATAATAAATCATTTTGTACGGTTAGAATACGTATGCGAACCTAAACCAGAGGGGGGGGGGGGGGGTTGAATTTGTGAGTTTCGAACCATGACCATTTGAATCGAAACCGAAATCGAAGAGGACAAATAAGACATAAACGAAGCGGTTTCTCAAGTCCGACAAGCATCGACATCATGGCTCGCTCGCACAGACGGCTCGGCGGCTGAGCATCGGCGGCTCCGTCATGCCTCAGTCCGTCGATTGTGTGAGCGGCGTGGTTGGGGAGTCGATGTCGGATTGGCGTTATTAACGTTGTTTCATTGATTACTGCAAAATTAAAAGCAACGTCAGGACTTAAGTGACGATGATTTCTTCCTGATTCGACTTCCAAATGTGTGATTTCTGAGGTCGGTTCGTTGGCGTTAGTGGAGACATCTCCCGGTAAAGAACTTTGCATTGTGTTACTTGTGCAAACTTTCCGGCAACTATCATGTCACGCATATGAAAAATATACCTTCTGGCGATTTCCAGCGGCGGAAAGCATTCGAGGGCTTTCTTTGCTCACTAGCGCGAGTTTCGAATCATGTGCGCTTTATTTAGATTAGGATTAGGTGACAAGTTGTGACGGAGACTGCGCGCCGATTGACAACTACGATCGCTGTAAACGGTCGTTAATTGGCAGCTTGCCGTCCTGTTTCAGTCAAGTGTAGCTAAATTCTCTGCAGCACTTCTGGTAGTCGTAAATGTAACAGCCCTGCTCGGGAAGAAAAAGGATTGAAAAAGTTGCGCTTATTTCTTATGTCCTAGGTGTCTGCCCTGTCATGGCTTTAACAGAAAAAGAACTTGGACTTCTGCTCAGGTAAATGAATTGGCATTTGCTCACACGTTTATTGTGTGGGCGTAATTTAAGCACCTTCTTTCTGTAGTGCGCATTTTCAAAAAATTTTACGCCCCGTTACCTTAGCACCTTGCACAACCGTTCGCAACTAAGCCGTTCCTTTTGCTTCAGCCTGTTGCAGGATGACCAGTTGGAGAAGCAAACTTTCGAATCACTGGGCCAAACACTCCAGCACCATTTCGCCAAGCAAGATCACTTCCGCGTCAGTTGTGCTCTGGTTTGTTGTTTCTTGTTTTGCTTACTTGGTGGATTTATTATTGTTTGCATGTTTTATTTCTTGCACCCTTTCATGTTCAGCTGTGATTAGTGTCATACGGGCATTCTATTCGCAGCTGCGTGGCGTTTAATTGAAACTGTATAAAGCATGCAGCTTGTATTTGATGCCATTGGAATGTGCTCCAGACCGTTGTCAGAAGTACAAAGCATGAAACTAAAATATCCAAGAGGTACTGCAAGTTATGAGATAAAGAAGAATAAAAAAATGCAGTCTTTTCAGTTTTAGCATTTTCTCAATATGCTCATAAATGCACATTAAATGACAGGCGCCATGGCAGTGCACAGCTTCAATGGTGCAGGCTAGAGCAAGTGGAGGTAGATAGATTAGATATACATGCAGCCTTTAGTCGTACTCCATGCACTCCCACATGGTGACCACTGGTTGGCTGCAAGCCACTCATACTTGCTGTGACGTTATGAGCACTTTTGTGAACAATTTTATAAAATGCCTCTTTCATTTATTTTCCTTGGCTGCTGCAAGCTCACCTTAGTAGGCTATGCATAGCTTGTTCAGGGCTTGAGAACCTGTTATCACACATGCAGCTCTTTTCTCTAGGAGACAGTTATTGATCACTTGGTACTAGATGCGGGAGACTCTAGTATGGATGAGTCTTAAGACCTCTATGTAGCCCAGGAACTGAATGATGAAGTTGGATATGTGCGCTAATGCATTATTGTCTTGGTGCAAGATGATCCTCCACTGTCTTGTCCTTGGCTGCTGTTCTTGTAGTGTTCCAGAAATCTTTGCTTTGCATAGGGGTGTGTGCACTAAGCGGTAACGGTTTGTTGTTGTTCATCCAGGTGAATTGTTGTGACTTGACAGCTTTTGCCAAAGGAAGTCTGCACCGTTTTCTTGTGACACTTTGGGGCTGCTTCAGTTTTGTTGGTTTATCTTGGTTGAGAAAAATGCAAACTGCTGACCAACACTCGTTATCTTGATCAGACTGGTGAATCTAAGTCTCGTCAGCTGCAACGACTCAGAAACACCATTTCAGCTTCCTCCACAAAATCTGACTGGCATTTCTTTGCACTATCCAGCGCGTTTTTTTTTTGTTTCTTTCCAAAGCGTGAGGCACCTCCCGGAATTGCTTTCCTAACTCTGAGGTGCTCTTGAACTATTTTTCGTCCTTGAGGTGTCTAATCTGTAGTGCCACTTCAGTGTTCTTAAATGTCACTGAACTGTTTTTGTATACCATTCTTTCTGTAGTGGCAAAATTGTCCCGACTCACTGCAGTTGCTGGGCGCCCCCTCCTCTCCTAATCTTTCAGTGATGTTCTGCCTCCTCTAAGGTGTTGAATAACCAATACTTTCGCACAGGGAGGAGCAAAGTCCTCAAAAACCCACTAAAAACTCTCAAAGGTTTCAGATTCATCTAAACTACTTTTAAAACCATACAAAGCCGTCACATGAAAATACTTTTTTTCGAGCTTCATTGCAGATGGCCTCAAAGGAAGACTGAGGGGAAATTGGAGTTTGCTTGTATCGATAGAGTAGTGAGTTCTAATGACAGAGTCACCACTTTCATCGATGCCGGTGCATTTATAAAATAGGAAAGACAAAAAATTAAATACAGGTGTCATCACTAGCCGATCTCGCAGGTAAACTGCGTGTGTTGACATGGAATTTCTGATGTGGACCCTAGGGGCTATGCTACACCGCTGTTCACTCAAAACAGTGGCAACCAGCCTTTCTTCCTTCTTGTTATGGACATCACATATTGAAGAATCGAGTGGCGAGGAAGTTTTTCTATAAATTGCTCTTCTATAAATTGCTTTTTTTTTTGCTGTTGAACAAATGTTAACATACACGGAAAGAACCACAGAATCAGCTTTTACTAAGAACAATAATTGGGTGGATTAAGCTTCAGAATACCTTTAAGTGCTATGCAGATGACAAGCATGGTCCTGCCAGGAACAGTGATCCTACCAGGGCGATTCCTGGGCAAGCCATTGCCCTGGTACTTGCCCTGCTCAATCAGAAAGAGGAATCTGATTTTTTTTTTTACTGCTGAAAAAAATGCCAACATAGCCACAAAAAGCCAATCTGTCAAATTTTGCTGAAGACAAAAATACAGCGGACTTTTCCTCAGAGTCTCTTAATAGTGCTTCATGTGCTTCAGACTTTAGTAAAAAGAGACAGGAAAAACGGTATTTTTCGAATGCCTGCTTTCCCTGCCCAGTTCATATCAGGTGGAGCGAGGTGTTACCTCTGGCTTGTTACTGTTGGTCTTTTGATATGCAAATCCTAAGCTCAGCCTTTAAATTTTGACATGTATTGAAAGTTATCAGGCTGTTCTTCCTCGAATAGGGGGGGAGTGACAGCTTGGTGCACTTTCAGTACTAGTAAGCTTGAAATGTTTGGAAAAGCGAAAAAGGAGCTTTGTGAGAGCAGCAAACTCTGATTACAGTTTGTTAAGTTCACTACTTGTGAAATTTCCTTTCCTTTTTTTTTATTAAACTTGCGCAGTTTCTTATGAAGAAATTATTTGTTGCTGGAGCTGCCGCAGTGGCTCAGTGGTCATGGCGCTCGGCTGCTGGCCCGAAAGACGCAGGTTCGTTCCCGGCCGCGGCGGCTGAATTTCGATGGAGGGGCAATTCTAGAGGCTCGTGTACTGTGCGATGTCAGTGCACGTTAAAGAACCCCAGGTGGTCGAAATTTCCGCAGCCTTTCACTACGGCGTCTTTCGTAGCCAGAGTCGCTTTGGGACGTTAAACCTCCATAAACCAAACCAAACCAAATATTTGTTGCTGGTTATGTACATTACTTTTTCCTTGTGAAGCAGAATGAAAAATTCTTCCTTTGAGACTGTGGTTTATTGCCTAGTGACCTACTTGGAGGGACATGGACTTCTGTCCTTTTTTCTTTTTGCTAATCTTTTGTTGTTATTCTTGCTATGTTATGCACTTATTTGAGTAGGAGTGTGTGTTCATTACAATTATTACTGACATGCTATCAAGTCTGATACACCAAATTTTTTGTTTATGGAAACAACCAGAAGCATTAGCAGCAAATGCTGAAAAGTGTTCATCTTGTGTTTCTTTGTCAAGGCACTAATCAATAAGTATTTCCAGCCAAAAGCTTTTACAAAGGATGATTAATGTTGCTCCGCCCCACATATCACGCTCTACTTTAAAAGATTTCCACACCACCTAAACGTTCCCTGAATGCTTTTTTACTTGTTACGCTTGGCTCGTGCTTCACAAATCTCAAAATAAATGGAAAGCCGATCAGTTTTACTGTTTTGCTGCATGAAAGAAGGCGTGGAGCTGGTGGACATTGTTTCTTTTTTTTTCTTTTTTCAGGCTTTGCTCATTCAACAATCAGATCTTATCAGCGGACCTTGCCAGAGGATAGTTGCACTTTACTTCTTGTATGAAATGTATCGTACTGAATCGATACACATGAACCCTTTCATCTCAATTTTCGTCCATCTGCTTGTAAGTATGAACCATTCATGCATGTTATATTGGCTTTTAGAGTTCATGGAGCTAAATGGTGTTTAATTAGCTTCTTTGTATGTGCCTTCTTGAAGGTGCATTTAGCTTGCGGCCTGATACGTTCCTGTCTTGAGGACACATCTGAAACAAATATTTCCAGTGTGGGCGCATGCATAAAGTCTGAAACACGGTAATTAGTCAAGCCTGTATATATATAAAAAAATGTTTGGTTGCACTTAGTATGCTGTCATATTGGTGTACAACAGCTACACCTGTGGGGCTGTCACATGATCACTGCTGAAAACAACCCTCCTGAATCATCCCCTGCACTCCATGAGAGCACCTACCTTAGTGCTCACATGGTGACCCCACAGGAGTAATGTGGAAGTGCAGTTGGTGGCTCTTGCTGTGAAATATTTTGGAGAGAGAGAGCACTTTATCTCTGCAGCAGCTGACCTAGTGTAGCTATGGTGTTGCGTATGCCCCTCGTTTTATAATAAAAAGTCGTCATTTTTATGTTTTGTCTTGAAGAGCTTTTAGCTACGTGCATTCATAGGTCTTGTTTGGTTTGATGGTTGTAGTTGAAGTGGAACTGCGGAGGCACTGTTTATCCAAAGCACTGGACAGTCAATTTTCAAAGGCATACATGCATATCGCTGTTGAACTCATGCGCAAAGTAGTGTACAGAAATTAGGACATGAATTTTGATTTCATCTTTACATTCTGAAATTTAGAATCTGAGGGTGTAGGAACTATGGACCTATGGGCTTCTCATGGTTCTACTGCAGTTATATTTTTTGCAACAGTCTAAAACTTACCTCGTGTTTCGTAAATGCATTTCCATTATGTGTGTTCCATGCTGCAGAATGTGTTTTGAAACTCACTGCATATGATCTTTTCCAGAATCCCGCTGAAGAAACTGGGGGCAAGAAGCCAGAGTTTGCCCATGTTATTCCCAAGCTGACAGTGCATGAGAAATACTTCCTCACACAGCTGTTGACTGTGCCAGCAAAAGATGTGAGCATATCACTTCCATGCTGTTCTCATGTTTCATTTTGAGTTTTTAGTTTAGCATTTTAATTATATGTTACCGTAAAAACCTGCATATACTCGCGATTGAATGGACTATCACCTGACATGGTGGGCAGGTGAGCAGCCTGCCACAAAACCGGCTCCAGACAGACAAACCGACAAGCACACAACAGCTAAATGCGGGGAATGGCCACTATAAGTGCTAGTGCACTAAAAAGTTTTCATCCGCGTATTATACGAGTAAGGCAGATACGTTGAGGATGTTCTGGAAGTCGCGAAAGCTGAACGTCCTCCAATTATTTGTGTACGCCAGTGCGCCAGATACGATGCGTGTAGCGCGGGCACCAAATATCTGGCAGACACAGATCGGGTGCCGTGCTCGTGCCTGCTCGTGTCCCGCGCCGCGAGCATGCGCAGACCGGTTCCAGCATACGTGCAAGTGCTCACGCTTTGGAAGTGTCCATAGTCGAGGCTTTAGTGATCATCGCCGTTGGGTGTGCCGTCTTCCGAAAAGCCTTTGTCAGAGATCTCTTTCCACAGAAACATGTCTTCGGTACCATCGAGTGCGTTTGATATTCCACATTTCTTGAAATAACAACCGGTGAGCTTCTCGGGATTGCTAGCCCAAGCGTCTGCCATCCCACTGCATAGCATGGCTAGAGAGGCCCGTGTCTGGTGGCACTAACTGCAGGCTGTCCCTACCTCATGCAGATCATGTAGGAGCGCTTGATGCAGCACCGATGCTTTCAGCAGCTACGATTACTTTTCATTTAAAAGCAGCCCTTGGCTGCTTTCAGGGTCCTGATACCATGGGGGGGTGCGATAGTCCTGGGCGTCGCGAAGTCAGGTCAGCGTAGTGACTTGGCATTGAAATCGAAATTATGGACCTACGCCACCGCAAGATAGTGCTTTCTCTCGCTCGAAGCTTGGTGGTAACGGCGCTCGATAATAACGAAACCAGAACTGCGGATTTTGGCCGAAAATTGTTTGGATCAACATATAATGCAAGGTTGAAATTTGACATGCTAAAATCCGGAAAAAAACCTCGTATTATATGTGAGTTTTTACGGTATTTATCAGGATACGATCGTAAATTGGCTCCTATCTGGAGATCACATCCTATTGTATTGCACTACATTGTATTGTGTTTTATTAGCATTGTATTATTCTCTTTTCATTGTATTTATTTTGTTCCCCCCACCCCATATAATGCCCCAATAGGGGCATTTAAGGGTAAAATAGATGACGATTATTATTGAAAATTTAGAAGAAAAAAAAAGAGTTGCCTAGCAGTTTTAGTACGATTATTAAGGGAAGTTTCAGTGTGTGACTCATACTGTGTAAAAGTTTAGCTTTCCAAGCCTGCGAAGTAAAGTTGGCAAATGAAGAAAGGCTGAAAATAGCAGCATTCGATGGCCTGCCGTTATTGTTATTGCAAAAATCATGACATTCTTCTTGGAGCTTAATTTTTTGTGAGTGGCTCATGTATTTACTATACTGATGTCAAGAGCCTTCTCATTTTTTAGAAATCTTGGGAATGATGTTAACTTCTTTTGAGTGTACCAGTTGTGTCTAAGTTGACAAAGGAAATGAAATGAGGGGCTCGCCTGGCTTGATGACATCGGAAGCATAAGAGTTGTGCTCGCATAGCTTCCGCCCTCACCGGTTGATGGCGTTCCACGTAACATCAGCTGTAATACAGGATGGGCTATGTCTGCCGCTTATGGTTAATGGTGGCACTATCAGGGTTAGATCACATGTAAACATAAATACCCCTGAAAGCAGAAGATTTGATAGCTGTCGCCATAGCTCAGTTGGTAGAGCACCGGACGTGTAATTTGGAGGTCGTGGGTTCGGATCCCACCGGTGGCATGTGGTTGTTTTTTCTTCAGCTTTTATTAATCTCCCATTGATGAAAACCACAAATAAAAAGAAAAGACGTTCCTTATGCTCCTGGGTTTCTCTGGATGTTAGCTTCTTTTACAGTTATGTCTAAAAATGGTATCTTGAAGTGATGCCTAAGGCCCCTAGTTTCTTGTGACGTCACAAAAAATCATGGATTGAAGAGTTTTTTTGATGAATTGTGTATTAGCAGCCACGTTCTATGTTTATATAATATTGATGTTGCAGTCATCAGTAGGAATGACTAAACAATGGGATAGTGTTTAATTTAATCATCTGAACTCTCTTAGAAGCTAGTATCTAGTAATGAACGAAGTGCGGCAGCTTTGTTGAAAGTGCATTCAAACTCTTCTATGAGAAGAGTCATGATGGAATATTAATAGTGACAAAAAATGTGTAGGGTTTTGGGTAATGGTCAGCATCCGTTCCGAGGGCTTCCTCTTGCTGTGGTACCAGGCAGTTCAGGAATAAAAGTGAGCAGCAGGCGGGTGCCAAACATTTGTTGGGCCGCATCCCCCTTGTAGGCATGGTTACACCAGCAGGTGCAGGACTGTGCACTGGGTCATCATGAGCGAGATAATTTATCGGTACCAAGTACCAAGTGCTATCAGACACTGAATTGCAACTGCAATATTTGATTTTAATGAAGGTACATTTGGAGTACACAAAGCATATTAAAAAAGTTGTTACATTTTTATTTTATGTGTGTTGTTTCCCGTGTAACACTGCAGATTTTTCATTGCGAATTTCTCGAATTTCAAATTTACTGCCACAGAGAATTAGGGGTTTTAGTAAGGCCTGTATTCGTGCTACTTCTCTCAATGCATCTTTTGGGCATAAAATTCATGCAGACTAAAGCAATAGTACGAGGCAACTTCTTGGTTTTCCTGAAGAGTTGAACTTCTTGATGACCTTGAGATCACTTGCATGGAACCTTAGTAGTAGTAAATGTTACTGTTTCTGAGTGGGCAGTAAATTTCCTTCAAATTGCAGCAGCTCTGCCTTTTTTTACTAACTGATTATCAGTGTGCATAATGTTAAAATAGGATGTACTTACTCAACCAAGGTTTGCTCATTTTTTTTCAAGATGAAAACAAAACTCTAAATGACTCTTACATTAAAATTGAATGAAAATTAAAAGTGCGCTGTTATGAAATTGGACACTAGTGCAAGGTGTTGACTCGTTCATAGTATTTTATAGCAGTTGCCATTAAGGCCGTGTTTCTTGTTTATGCAGCGCCATTGTCAGCGTCACACACCAGGTGCAATGTGTCATGCTGGTTGGCCAGAATGGAGTGATGTCACGAATGACATAATGACAATGCACCACACTGATTGGTCAGAATTGAGTGCCGTCCCACATGATGTCCATCAAAAGGCGTGGCAATGCACCACCCTGATTGGCCAGAATGCTTATCGCTGATTGGTTCGAAGATGATGTCACTCGTGATGTTGCAAGGCATTCGCTAAGGCTTACCTGAGGTACATTATGCAGGTGTAGTGGCATAAATGCGACAGATGTCGTACACCCCTACCCAGATTTACTGAGCTCTCCAACTGGCATCATCTTGTACCGCCCCAACTGTCGTTGAAATTCGTGTTGCAACAAGAGTAAACATCCAGTCAGTTTTTTTTTATTCAATCTAAAAAGGAGTTCGTTGTGTGTCAGCCCTCGTGGGAGATTAGGAGAGGTGATGGTTTATTGCTTTTGTTGCTTTTGGAAGGCATAGCTGATTCTTTTCAGGGGTGTTGACACATCATCCATCATCAGTCATTAGTGCTGTGCATGTGACCTTTCAATGTCTCTGTACTTGTTCACAGTACAGTCAGCGGCTGCACAGGGAGCATGTGCAGATTTCAGGGACAGCTAAAAACTGTTGATTATTTTTGTGTATAGGTGTGCTTCATATTATCTTTTACTTTTCCAGAGTTTTGATACTATTGATGCCAACAACTAGTAACTAATTTGCAATATTCAATCTATTTTAGCTTTTTAAGAAGACACCTTGGCAGGTTATGAACTTGGATGAAAGCTGCCTACAGGTTTGTTCTTTTATATACATATACTTGCTCTTCATTGCTGTTTTAAAAAGTGATAGTGCTACGTTTTAAGTATATCCCACATTCATTAACAGATGGGTGACACTGGAGGTATCCAGGTATCCTTTGCCGAGCATCAATCTGAAATGCCACAGTCTAGCCGGTCTGGAATACCACTGGTCATTGATGATCCTGACCTAAGGCGACCTATGTAAGTCATAGGCTTTTACTTGCATGTGCCAGCCTTAAGGTAGAATATTTGTTCAAGAAGCCATAAGTGTTCATTCCGACAGGGCTTTAAGTTGCCAATTTATTATGGCAGGGTTCATAGCCATTATGTAGATGCTATAAGAGTGGGAGAGTGTTTCGTCGCAATATTTTGTAACGCCAGACATAGTAAATAGACATGGGTATAAACTGAACCGAGGACGTGCAAACGGCAGCATTGCGCTTGACGCAAACATAACAGGCTAAAGTGAAGCTGTTGGGTGATGCTACATTTTGCATAAGTCTCTGGATTGAGTTGCTTGCTGCAACAGCTGCATTTCCACAGAGCTAAAATGCAAGAGTGCCCTTGAGAGCTTGGTGTTCAGTGGTGTGTGTTTTTACCCTAAAAAAGATGCCTTTTTTAAAGGACCTCGCGCTTTGCGTTTTACCTCCTGATAAGGAGGGTGGATTTGGAATGTTGTCTCACGGGTTGTACAATGTGAAAGCCACAGAAGCGGTTTCAAACGCTTTTGTCCCTTGTAAGAAGTTATCTATATCAAAAGATGAAAACCACAGCCAGAAATCTGTGCAGCAGGTTGCAGCTTCAGAGGGTTCTCAGGGGTATTGAACCAAGTGATCAGGATTTTCTCGACGTCTTTTTTAGCGTAAGAACGCACAAGGTTAACGCCCCCTTTAGGGTAATCATTTCAGAAAACGGCACTTGGCAAAAATGCATTCCCCTATTCCTTCAACAGAATCTCAGCCTGTTACACATTGGCGATCCTTTCCTAGTTAAGAACTCTGACGCTGTCCTGGACTATCTCAGATGCTCAGCAAATACCAAACTGAGGGCCTTCTCAGTAGACATTAAGGACCTTTTCTATTCACTGCCTCAGTCGAGTTTGCTTTCTTGCATCCAGGACTGTATTGAAAGGTTTGGCACTGTAGCTTTTATGAATGAGACAGGAATGTCAAGCAGAGGCCTTTGGGAACTTCTTAGTTTTTACCTCCGGTCAACATTTATCCAATGGGAGGGGCGGCCTTATTTTCAGAAGGAGGGGATTTGTATTTGCTCCTGCATTGCCCCCATTCTCAGTGACTTATTTTTACCAGAACTTGACAGAGGCCTCTGTGCCCACCTGACAGATTTTAAAATAACCCAGGTTTTTAGGTATGTGGATAATTTCCTAATATTCCTTGACTGCAGTTCTGACTCTTTTGAATTACTGGTAACTAACACACTAGCCTTTGTACGTGCTAGAAATAACTGCTAGAAATAACCCATGAGGTGCCTTCGGACGATAGCATTAGATTTCTTGACATCAAGCTTTTACATCGTGACAAGCAGATTTTCTGGAAATATGAGCCACGTGCAAGTAAGCCACTGCTGCCGTTCAGGTCATCCCATTCCAAACTTGTAAAGAGGGTATTGCAGGATTATGCTTGAGAAACGCTCTAAACAAGTCTTGCTCCGAGTTTATGGCCGTCAGATTCAACGAACAGATTCTGCGTCTCAGAGCTGCGGGGTTCCCTACACATTTCCTGGTCAGTGTCGCAAAAGTCATTCTCAACCGCTTCTGTTTAAAAGACACCATCACCTCCCAACCTTCCCCTAAACAGCAGATTGCTGTGATTCCGTATATGCATAGCTTCTCCCACTGCCTAAAAAAGATCAAACAACGGGCGAATGTAAAAGTTCTTTCTTCCGCCCCTGACAAGCTGCAAAAATTGTGCAGATTGACTAAGCCTGGTGGCGCAAATAACAAAGTGCAAAAAGAAGCACCAAACCATGTTCATTGAATTTGCCAACTCGATTGTGTACAGCATTCCACTGTCGTGTGGGAAAAGCTATGTTGGCCAAAGTGGTAGGTATCTGAATGCCGGGAACATTGTAACGTTTCTGAAAAGAGAGGTGGGTTTCTTGACGTGCACTACAGGAAATGCAAGCCTGATGACGACAGTGCACATGAAGATAGTGAATCAGATCAGGTTTCCACATGTCAGGCCCTCTACCAAGACTGCACTGTTATTTCCAAAAACAGATGTAAACTGACTCGCGAAATTATTGAAGCCGAAATGATAGATCGTTTAGGTGGCTCTTGCGTATCGAAGCCATCGAACGCCCTTACCCGTAAGGAACTTTTGTACTTACGTCAGAGCCTGAATGTTCCGCTTATCACGCATGCGTGATGTTAGCCATGTTTTGCGTATATATTCTGGGGCGAGGTGCGAAATAAATTGTTGTAAGTCGGCGCTTGTGTCTCGTTGTTTCTCTCCTTGTGCCCTCGTCCTGTGTGCGCTGTTGAAACCTGCTGTTCAGTACCAACATGCCCAAACTGCCGTGTTAATCATCTATGACCTCATAGTCACTGTTCAGTAGTTGAAACTGAAATTGAACAGCGCGACAGAAAATTTTGAATTATAATTATGTAGTAGGTGCGAGCGAATTCCATGTGGTGATCTATGCATACCAATGTCTAGTGCACCATTTAAAAGAAGAAAAAAAAAGCTTGAAACCAGAAATTTTGTATCCCTGCTTCTTTAAAAGGGTAGCTTTGCTGGAAGAGCTGCAGAAACTGAATTGCCTGTGGGACGCTTGCATGATGCCACGGCATGGGTTTCTGAAAATAAAGGTGATCTCCTGCATTCCTGTATATCTGAACAAGAGAGCCTTTTGTAAGTCATCCTCTCAGTGAGACTATTAGAGGTGGCTTTGTTGACACAAGTAAAGCCATGTAGACATGGGAGCATAGGTAGCTAGGCATTTGCCTTGTTTTTTAATGCAGCTGTTAAAGGTGTCAGCTAATGAAAAAAAAAATTGGTGTCAGAAAGTAAGAGTTGTTTTCTGGCCACATAATTCAACTGTGAGGTTAGAACTTCGCATTGCTCTCATAGCTGCTCTTGTCTTGCATCTGTATTGATTAAAAACAAAAATATAGCACATAGTACATGAGTTGCAGCCTGAAGCTTGCCGTTGTTTTTCTTTTAATTTTTTTGAAGCATTGGAGGTGATGCGCCAAGTCCTGCCAAAGCTATGCAGCAGCTTTTAACGGGTGAAAATCCCCCTGTGGAAGGGGTGTTCCAGCCTGAATTTCTTAGACTTGTTCCCCCACTTCACGATTGTGACGGTGAGGTGAGTCATCACTTCCAGCTACACCAATTTTCCCCATTTTCTAACTTTGGGGAAGTGAAAAATCACGTGACGTGGTCATCACTTCCACTATCAAAATGGGTCTCCCATCACATGCTGAAGCTATGTCGCTATCAAATTATATTCATGCAGGTTGTTTTTCTTTTGGTTCTGCAGAACCTCTGCAAAAGACCTACTTGAGCAATGCAACTAGTCTTGTTGAGGCCGACATTGGGTGCCTTAAAAAACGCAGCTATGACAAACAACTTAACAAAAGTTTACTACCTTTTTAATTGCAGATTTGATGGCACTTGCTTACATTTAGTCTTTGTAGCATGCCATTGTTTGAGGGCAGCCACTTTGTAAAGAAACATCCATGCACCTTGAGACATCAGTCGCAGAAATTCAAGGGATTTAATGGATACCAAAATCAGTTACTCAGGGCATGCTAAAAAGTCGTTTATTTTTCTTTTCGTCGAAAAGAAAGGAGCCAGGACTAAAAGTTGTGAAAGACAGCTTGACAAGGCCCTGGCCCCCTGCAATAATAGGCAGAGCAACAGCTAGGAGGAAGATCAGCTTGGAAAAATGTGCACAATTTTATACATTGAAGAGTTTCATATTGTTACTTTTGTCCGTATGAAAATAAGACACGCAGTAAAGCACATAAACAGAAAATAGACACGTCCTAAAACTCAGTCTTAAAATGAGAATACATCAAGATCACATTCTAAATACAAAGCAACGCTAGGTTCACAACTGTTGTTCACGGCAAAAAAGACCAATTTGGCTATTAGACTCATTTACTGGATTGAGTCCAGTTGCATGCAACTTATTCAGTAGTTTCGTTACGGTGTAGCATAATGATTGAGTGTATGAATACGTGCGAGGCACTGAAACAAGATATTTTTCTTTGTGTCGGGTTTGTCGGTCTCGGATATTTTCTAATTCTGCAAGGCTTACGATTATACTTACATTAGATTTTATGAAATATTTATAAGGTACGATTATCTTGTAATCAAAAAAGGAGAACACAGAGAGGACATTGTACTTCAAGAAAAGCTGTTTGGTTGGATGCCTTAAGACACACCCGCAACATACCGTAATGCTCTTGTCTGCAACAAGCGTAATCTGGATAAGTTGGTTACCCCTGTGGTGCACCAGACTAATCTGCAGTACTGTAAGGGCGGTAGCACAAGCACGTTATATAACAAGAGTTCTATTTTAGAAGACAGCAAGTATCTTGTTTGGGCGATGGCACCAACTGCTGATGCAACTTTTGAATGTAAGTAATCTATGTGATGGTTCCATGTAAGGTGCCTTGAAAAGACCACTCCGAGTACTTTCACAGAGTTAATGATTTCAACTTTTTCTGTTCCCAAGCATATGCTCAAGGCATCGGATAATTCCTTCCCTTTTGGAGTGTATGGAACTACTTTTTTTTTGCTTGTGCTTATTTTTAAGTGGTTTGCTTTGACCCAAGCGTCCAAGTCCAGAAGCGCCATATTTGCTCGCTCCTCTACATCTACTTGCATACTTCCGGTCACGAAAATGGTGGTGTCGTCTGCATAGGAATTACACTTTACGTCCCGAGTGCAGTGTGCCATATCATTAATATAAATAAGGAAGAGTAGCGGTCTGAGTGCTTCCCTGTGGCACGCCGGTATGAACGGATTGCAGAGAAGATTTAATGTTATTTATTTCGACATATTGTGTTCTGTTGCTAAGGTATGATGTAAGAAGCGCATGTGGTGTTCCACGAACCCCGTATCTATGCAATTTTGAAAGAAGGATAGTGTGGTTGACACGACCAAATGCCTTTGAAAAATCGACATAGATGCCCAGCACCATACGTTTCTTGGTGAATGCTGCAATGATAAATTCTTTTTGCTTTAAGAGTGCTGTTTCTGTTGATCGATGCTTCCTGAAACCATGTTGATGATCGAGCAGAAGGTTATGACGCGATAGAAATGATACAATGTTGATGTGTAGTATTTTTTCCATACCTTTAGAAAATACTGGTAGTATCGAGATTAAGCGATAGTTGACGAAAACACTATGATCTCCAGGTTTAAATATAGGAACCACACATGCAGTCTGCATTGCTTGGGGAAATATGCCTGTGGACAAACTCAAGTTATATATAAAAGTAATGACTGGACAAATTATGTCAAGAACGTGCTTCACAAGAAGTACCTGCATGCCACATACATCCTCGGATTTACTATTTTTGATGGACTTAAAACAAAGGCATACTTCTGTGCAGTTCGTCGGAGAAAAGAACAGGGAATAGCATGTAGCAGTCTGACAGAGGAAGGGTTCAGCATCAGATGTATTGTTAGCGCCGGAGTAATCACTGTGATCGGCCTGCTGTACGAAAAAACTATTGTAAGGCGTCAGCTAATTGGCTGCCATTTAGACATTTGCCTTCATGTATAAGTGTATCAGGTATAACTCCTTGAGTGCCAGAATGCATTGGTGAGTTCATTTTTCGCCAGAGTACATCAGAACGTTTTATGCTCTCATCAGTAAATATGTCTGCAAAATAGGCGTTCTTTGCTCCACGTAGTCTAGACATAAGCTTATTTCGATACGCTTTAAATTCACAAAATGCTTCACAAGAGAGTTTCTACTTCATGATTAAGCGAGTGTTCTGTGAAAAAAAAGTTAGCATCGCGATTTTGAGTGTTCGCACATTGCAGTTGATTGTGGTCTTTGTTGCAGGCTAATCAGTGTAGCTGTACATCACTGTGTCATGAGAGAATAGAAAGAAAGTGAAATGCTGTGCCTATAACATATCATGTTAGCCAGAAATGAAAGAACTGATGTGTCGCCATTATTGCACACTTTGTCCTGGTAAGTTGGATGATTTGACTGGCTGGCGGCTGAACTTCATTGTAGGGTGCTCCTCTTCTACATCAGTAAAAGGCTGTCGTTCTTTCACTCGTTGAGTACTCAATTTTAGTATCCCTTGAACTGAAGTGCTGAATTTCAGTGGTGTTTCGAATTGTAAGTGCATGTTTCTGAAAATTTCTGAAGCATGCTGGTTCTGAACAATGGCAGGCTTAAGATTTACAATGTAGATGATTGCAATAAAAAAAGGCTCCCCAGTTATTTTGCCCTCTCCCAAGGTAAAGTGACAACAGTAGGCTGAACAATGCCCTCCCCCTCCTCATCATGAGTGCCCGTTTTAAGGAAAACATGGAATGCATAGCCACATAGGGCACATTTCCGAGATGGCCTCTCCCAAGCTTACCTGGATACCATTTTTATTGGACGGTAGGTGAACGTGGGAGCTTTCGGTTACAGCTTAGTATACTTTGTACAAAGAAGTACCTCATGTAACTGCAGCTGTAAGAGAGAAATAAAGAGGAAGAGGGAAGGCAGGGATGTAAACCAGAAGGGTGTTTCGGTTGGCTACCCTGCACTGGGAAAGGGGGATGAGGGGGTTGAAAAGGGAAAGAGAGCGGGAGAGGGCCACAGTCACAACTGGTCCCTCAAGCCTGTCGCTCTCACGAAGCTAAACAGCATCGCCTTGTAGGCCTAGAGGGCAGTCGATTGCTGTCCCCAGGATCTTGTGCTCTGTTAAAGGACGAGGATCGAGGCGGCCTAGGGCACAACGCAGCGTACGTCTGCCGGTCGCCAAAGCAGGGCACTCACACAGGAGGTGTGCAATTGTCTCCTCGCAGCTACATCTTTCACAAGCATGGCTGTGAAAGGAATGAACATCATAATTACCTTACCCACATGACTTTAAGAGGGACGTTTAACAGGACTGAGCAGAGTCATGTGACTCTGGCGGCACAGGGTCATGTAGCCAGTAAGCGTAGCTGTAGAGCAAGGGTGAAGTTACCTTAAAGCCTCCTTCAAAAATAAAGCGATCCTTTGAGTTTGTGCCCCAATGTCACACACTAGTGCTTAGGTTGGGTTGCTGCACCTGTAAAATAGTTTTTCTGTATAGGGTGGATCCATAGCTGTTGGTTGTTAGCACCAGGTGGAGGGTGAGATGTCTGAGAGCTTTTATTTATTCAGCTCTCACGGCATTCTTTCTAGCACACAATGTCCACTTCAACCTGCAACCTGTCTGCAAAGATTTCAATTGTGCTGCTTGATTACATTTTTCATTGAGAATTGTGTGTAGTGTTTAGAAATAACACTGTGTATTGGGTCTTTAAAGATCTGAGCCATATTGAAATCATGCTGGTAGCACTTATATTTTTTTTACTGTATATTTATAATCTGATTAAAATTGTAGCAAGTAACTAAATTATGTAGTGAAGAAATGAGTAAATTTCGAACAAGCTGTTGCTTTTATTGAATAGTTCCTTCTGCTGCTCTAGTCTGCCATTTGTCAGATTAGGAAGAAATGCCATCCATTTGATGATGCATGCAAGATTCACAAGATTGTGATAAAGATATGTGGTGAGATTAACGTATTGAATGAGGACATTTTCTTTATATACAGCCTTTGTCCGTAAAGTTCAGAGTCCATTAAAAAAATGCGTTTAACATTGAAATCATTTGTGCAGCACCCATTCAAAATAGTCTCCCTTGCAGTCTATACACAGCTTCCAACGCTTCTTGAGGTCTTGGAAACAGTTGGAAAACGCTTCTTTTGGCAGGGCTGTCAGCTCCTTTGTCGTGGCGTCTTGAATGGCCTCCATGCTCCCCATCCAGCGACCTTTTAGGGCTCTCTTCACACAAGGAAACAGGAAAAAATAGCATGGGGAGAGGTCAGGCGAGTATGGTGGATGGGGAAGTACAGTAATGCTGTGTTTGGCGAGAAATTTTGTAATATTGAGAGCAGTGTGCGGCCTTGCGTTATCGTGGCGAAGGCTCCATTGTCCAGATGCCCATAAGTCTGGGTGACGATGTCGCAGTGCATCACGTATGTGTTGGAGCACGCGGATATAAAACTCCTGATTCACCGTCTGCCCTTGTGGGACGAACTTGTGGTGTATGACACCTCTGGCATCGAAAAAAACTATCAGCATCGTTTTTGTTTTGGTTTTCTGTCACCGCACCATTCTCGACGATGGAGAGCTTGTGGACCGCCATTCGGCGCTCTGCCTCTTGGTTTGAGGATCGTATTGAAAACACCATGTTTGGTCTTCAGCAATGATGCTGTCGACGAATGCAGCATCCTTCTCTGCCTCGGAGAGCAAATCAGCGCTCACTGACGCCCGTGTGTCCTTATGGTCTTGTGTGATGGAGTGTGGCACAAGTCTGGCATTCACCTTTCGTTTCCCCAAGTTCTCACGCAAAACTTGGTGGCATGTTATCTTACTAATGTCGAGAGCATCTGGTAGCATGCAGACTGTAATGGTGCGGTCTTGCTGTACGATCTACCTGATCCGAGCTACTTTGTTTTCATTCCGTGAGGTTGAAGGGCGCCCCTGCCTTGTGTCGTCTTCCATCGACGTTCTCCTCGAAACGAACCTCTTGTGCCACTCGAATAGCCGCGCCCGCAATAATGTCTCGTTGCTGTCAGCATCACGAAAGAGCTCGTACGTCTGTGTGACTGTCTTACCAAGCTTCACATAGAATTTGATGTTTACATGCGGTTCGAGGTGGACGTCCATCTCTCCACATTCACTCACAGTAGAATGCGCAGACAACTAGTGACAAAGTATTTTTCTACATGTAGTGCCATCTAACGGCTGCCACACCAATTAACATTTTCGGGCTCAGGTTAGCCCGAAAAGATGGCGCTACACATACGCACCAACATTTATTTTGGGGAATCATTTCTAGAGAAGAAAATAAATCAGCCTCGAAACTTTATGGACAAAGGTTGTAGTACTTCCCTGATATGGCTATTATTAGGTTAACATGCTGTTGTTCATGGTTCTTTTTTTAGAAGCAGTATAAAACATCTGTATATCGCAACACACATCAGAGGCAACATCCAACACTGTTATGCCCTGCAATGTACGAGCAAGGAAAGTACAGGGTTGTTCAGTTTTTAATTAGCAGTAGGGTAGCTTGAGACTGGCATTTTGAGGAACAGCAAAGAAAAATTAAAAATGGCATGTGTGAGAAAAACGCTTGGGTTGTAAAATTCAGTGTGGGAAAGCATTAGATTGCGAGAATTGATATGTAGTTAATAGTTCTTACAAAAGCAGTAATGCATATGTGGGTCTGCTGAATCCATATGAAGGGCCAGTGGGTGCTTACCGAACTCAGTCTAAGTGAAATTGGAGTGCTTCAAGGTGAATTTGGTATCTGTTTGCACTGTTCATATCAGTTGGTGTGGTGTCTAGTACGTCTTCTGCCGTGCCATATTTTTCTGATAGCAACCCCAATCACTCGCATTGATGTGCACCAGCTGTTCTCAGTGAACGGGGTACATGCTGAGCAATTTTTTATAGACTCCTTATTTGTCAGTCGCATGCTGGGTAGCAACCATGGCAGGCACTGTGGATGAGGCAGGCATGCCAGATTGACTGTTGCGGCAATGGTTCAGAAGCAAACACTGCTTGTTTTCTGAAGTTTCGTGGACCAGTGGGTCTGCACTGACGCTTCGAACGGCTTAGTGGAACTTTGCAGGAGTGGTGTCTCTTGCAAGGAAGGAGCTGAGAGTAAGCAACTTTTCAAAGGTGTTTTTGTTTTGTTTGCTATGGTGTGGCCCTTTCAAATATTCGATGAAGGAAAGTTGTCAGTAAAAGCTAATTCCAACACGTCTTGAAAAAAAAAAAATAAGCTAATGTTTTACCTTGTATGATGACAGCAGGGATATAAAGCTTTTGTTCAAAAGGCATATGACATATTAACTGTCGGCTTGCCAGGCTTCGCACTTTGTGTGGGTGAGCACGAACGTTAATTCACAGGGCCTGTAATGGCATTCAAATTGGGTTCATGTTGCACAGCTTATAAACAGGTTTGAGCAGGTTAGTAAATCCCTGCATGCTGCATCGTAAGCTCACACCAAGCCTGTGCCCCAGTCCATGAACCACATAAGTGAAGTGTAGGCATCAGAAGAACATTTATTTCAGTTGAAGCAAAGCTTTTGTAGCCACGAAAAGGAAGGGAAGATGAGGGAAGGGAAAGTACGCACTCATATCGCTTGGTGCTTATACGTGCGGCTATACTGCCACGAAACGATAAGCCACGACAGTGCGGCTGTCTATGGTTACATTTCTCTTCCCTTAGTAGTGTAAACGCTGTGGGGTCTACGCTGACACTTCGAACGACTTAGTGGAACTTCACAGGAGTGGTATCTTGTGGCGGTCCTTGTACTGGTAGCTGCACTGGTGACAATATCTTCCGCGGGGGTGGCTCAGTTACTCCATCGTGCTCCGTAACCGATTCAACTTGCATTGAGCTTGACTGTGTTGAACACACCTGATGAATATGCCGCCGTATGGGCCCATTAAGGTTATCGATGCGACCATTCGAGCGCCGGACTCAGATGTCATTCTTTCCGGTGTGCACTTCTCTCCCAAACCGTAAATTAGGGGGGTAAACGGCAACATCAGCTGGCAGCATCCACTCCTCCATTTGCATGGATCCTGCATGAATGGGATGAAGTAATGTGACCAAGTGGAATCGGGTACGGTAGCCCAAAAACAGTTCAGAAGGACACTTTCCGGAACTCGGGAGAGTCCTTCTGTAGCTAAAAAGAAGATGATCTAGATTGTCTTCTAGTATTCCATTGTTCATTCACCTGAGGCCGTTTTTAATTGTGCAGACTGCCCTTTCCACTAGCCCATTTGATTGTGGGTGGTACACAGGTGTACGCATGTGTGTTATATTATTCCTCTTCACAAATGTCGCGCACTCATCGCTGGTGAATTGTGTGCCATTATTAATTAGGATAGTGCTAGAATGAAAGGGGGTTTGTACACAAATAGGTCAGGGGAAGAGTTCACGGCGGGCGACACAAAACGGCGAGCAGGACGGCGGGCAGCGCCAACGGCCAGTCCAAAAACCAAGCGATCTCGTGCAGCGCGGCGAAACTTCGTCTTTCACCGGTGCCTCATCTTCATCGGCGCTTGGTCAATGATCTACCTGTGTGGCATCACGCACGGCCGTCATGGTTCGCTACACTGGGAATACCAAATCTGCAGAATATATTCCGCAAGCAGCTGATCATAGTGGAGGTACTTGCTCGCTTCAAGGGAATGAATGGCCTCAATCCACTTACTAGACAGATTTGGTATAGTGTACCCTCGATCCGCTTACTAGACAGTTTTAGCATAGCATACGCAAAACCTTTGCATACACATTGAAATAGCATATGTAGAGTGTGCATGCACAGAATGCTAAAGGGAGGTTGGCATTTTGCGTGCACATGCAATTTTCTGGAAATAGCATAGCATCTTTGAGGGGCTTGCGGAGACAACATGGCCGCACCTTGCCCACCCGCTTCAGTTCCAAAACACCTCGTCACCGCGTTATTCGGCGCTCATATTGGCAGTGAATGACGTCATTTGCTTCCACTTTTGGTTATCTCACTCGGGCACTATATTATATGTGATAACTTGACCGTGCTTCTGAGATAGCAGTATTTTCAAGCCTGTAAGCCTAACAACAGACAGCGCTAAGGTGTGGCTTGGTTTGGATTGGATCAAATCGGCCTCAGATTTGTATTTTGATGCATGGTGGCACTAGGTACTTATCCAAACATGGTTGAACCCCGGTGTTGTATATCCACTGAGCTGTTATTGTGAAATGGTCGGCAAACACTCAACTAAAAGCGTCGTTTGCGCTTTGGATTTAGCGTACACAGCTGCATTGCGTGTTGGGTACGGAAGAAACACAAACGCTATACTAAAAGCTGGTTGCTGTGAGCGTCCACGAGCATGAGGATTATTGTACCCGAGACTGGCCCAGCAAAGTCATTGTGCACTCTTTCCCAGCTCTCCTCTGTCTTTGGCCAGTTCCGGCACGGTGTAGCTGCGGGCATAGGCAGGTTTTGTATGAAACATTTACAGGAATCTGATAGCCGTTCGATTTCGCTATCAAGGCCCGGTCACCAGAAGGAGGACCTGGCAAACAACCGCCTTCATGGCAGAGGAACCCTGGTGTGTTTCATGCAAGTGGTCCAACACCCGTACATGCAATTTTTCTGCAATCACCACTTTTCGACCTCAGTACAACAAATCATGCTAGGACCACTCCACTCGCTGGCTGGAAAATGGTTTCATATCCGATTGCAGTTCTTCCTTATTTGCTGGCCAGCTGCACAACACGTCTTACAGTTTTGGCATCAAAGGGTCGACTGCTGTTTGCCATTTAACTCCATCAATGAAATAGTCTCAGCTGTGAAGGTTTCCAATGCTAAGAGGTAATCGGCAAGCTCACCTTCGGTCTCTGGTTCTGTCGTCTCTTGGGGCAACCGGCTCAGTGCATTGGAATTGATGAGCAACTTGCCGGGGGAGTATTGTAGCCTGTAGTGAAATCCTCCCAGATATAAGACCCAACGCTGGATGTGAGCAGCAGCCAGCGGTGGTGTAGGTCAGTCCGACTTCAGGAGGCCCAGGAGCGGCTGGTGGTTGGTGATGAAGGTGAATTCGTGACTTACAAGGTAGTCCCGAAATTTAATCGCATCTAACTCAAGATCAAGGGCCTCTCGCTCAAGTTGAGAACAATTTTGCTCTGCATTTCATTTTTTTTCCGAGAACGAAACCTAATGGGCATGTTCACACGTCCGTCTGTGTGAAATAGCACTGCTCCAATACCATTTGGTGATGCATAGAATTCTAGCCTTAGTGGTTTTTCGGAGTCGAAATGCCTCCAGCATCTGCCTTCAGCATGCAACGCTTTTGCAATTACAAATTCCGCTTGCTGCGTGGGTCTCCATTTCCACCACGAATGTTACAACTGGTACTGCGGTGCCAGCACAGATGATATGTTAGGCATAAAATTTAAATAATATGCTAGCATTCCTAAAAATGAACGCAGTTCACCCAAATTCTATGGTTTTGCATCCTTCAAGATTGCTTCCGCATTTTTTTGCATTGGATGCAGACCTTCTCGATCGATTTGGTTTCCTAGATAGGTGACTGACTCTAGACAGAACTTGCATTTGTCGAGTCGCAAGTCTACGCCGCGTTCTCTGAATCTTAGCACGAGCCGTAAGTCCTTGCCACGTTCCATTTTTTTCTGATATTAAAAGGTTATAGAGATAAGCCTGAACTCCCGGTAAGCCCTGCAGGACAGTCTCGATTTGCTGCTGGAAAATGGAAAGTGCTGAAGCGATGCCAAATGGCAATCAATTATAACAAAACAGTCCACAGTGCGTGTTGATTACGCAAAACTTCCGCGATTCTTCATCCAACATAATTTGATTATTTGCATCATCTAAGTCTACAGTGCTGAAATACGTCCCTCTGTTCAGGCAAGCAAATACATCATCAATTAAGGCAGTAGATATTGCTCTAATACGTAAAGTGGGCTTTAAGTGACTTTGAAATCATCACAAATTCTTACAGTGCCATCTTTTTTCAACGCAGGCACAATCAGTGCGGCCCACTCTGAATGCCTAATGGGTGACAGCACAGCACTCCCTGTGCTACAAGTCTGTCCAACTCGTGCAATGAACTACAGAAGGATTTAGACAAGGTTGCAGAGTGGTGTGATAAATGGGGCATGAGTATAAATCTTGATAAAACTGTGCAGATGTGCTTCACGAGACAAAGGTCACCAAATGTATATACATATAGCATTAACGGGACAAATCTTGCATCCGTGTGCGAATATAAATACCTTGGGGTGTACTTGACCCCTCAACTATGCTGGCACCGTCATGTTAACTATATAATTGCTAAGGCGTATAGAGTTCTTGCTATGCTACGTAGAAATGCGAAGTGCTTTCCTTTAGAAACAAGGAACCTGCTTTACAAGACTAACATAAGACCAATACTGGAATATGCTTGTACTATCTGGGACCCGTGGACTGCGAGAGACATAAAGAAACTAGAAAGAGTACAAAGCTTAGCAGCCTGTTTCGTGGTTCAAAACTATACTCGGTATTTTAGCGCATCCCAAGCAAAGGAAACATTAGGCTGGAATACACTTCAAAATCGTACAAAAACATTCAGATTAAAATTTTTGCACAATATATATCATTCTAAAACCGGCCTCAATCGTG
Organism: Amblyomma americanum; assembly: GCF_052857255.1. Lineage (NCBI taxonomy): Eukaryota > Metazoa > Arthropoda > Arachnida > Ixodida > Ixodidae > Amblyomma > Amblyomma americanum. The sequence goes on from NC_135497.1 coordinate 108,335,406, forward strand.
ATAGCTACATAAGGCCACCGGAGTACACTTCTGGCAGGCGCGATCACCCACTTAAGATTAAAGAATATAGATGCAGAACGGAGCTTTTTAGGATGTCATTTTTTCCTAAGACGGTCAGTGAGTGGAACAGGTTGCCCGGCGATGTTGTATCGCTATCTTCAAATGATGCCTTTGCTTCAGCAGTATGACTTGCAATTTTTTTTTTTCTGTACTTTGTGCTTGCGTCAACAGATCCACTTTGTTTCAATTCGCACATGTACGGTTATGCTCTGCTTCTTTGTTCCTTCTTTTTGTTGTGACGGCGATTTGCCCTGATCTGTATCTTTCATGTATTCTATATAAACTGCTGTTTGTCAATGGTATATGTACTGTTACATTGTAAGCTCACGCCAAGCGTGTGCCCCAATCCATGAACCACACGAGTGAAGTTTAGGCATCAGAAGAACGTGTATTGCAATCGAAGCAAAGCTTTTATAGCCACGAAAAGGAAGGGAAGCAGAGGAAAGGAAAAGTGCACACTCATATCGCTTGGTGCGTATACGCGCGGCTAGACTGTGCCACGAAATGATAAACCGCAATAACGCGGCTGTCTGTGGTTACTGCACTGCACATGCAGCTGTTGGTGTGCGACCTGCCAAACCTATATTTGTTAAAAAAAAAAAAAAGACTAGAACTCTCATGTGCACAGCTCTTTCCGCAGCACTGACAAAGGTAATAATGGGTGGACTAGACTTGGCATGTGCATCTCCTCCTAGCCAAACCATGCTATATTTGTTAAAAAAAAAAAAGACTAGAACTCTCATGTGCACAGCTCTTGCCGCAGCACTGACAAAGGTAATAATGGGTGGACTAGACTTGGCATGTGCATCTCCTCCTAGCCAAACCATGGTAATGAAACAGTATGCTGAGGTGGTACCCCTTGCAAGTGCTGGTAGGTGCACTTTGTCCACAAAATCATCCTTGGTCCATGCTCGGTCATAGCAAAGATCACGCACCCTGCTTTTTGGGCCACCTTCATTGTGAGATGACTGAGGATGCTATTAATAATTCCTTGTGCTGAAATGTTACACTGATATTGCTAAAGGTAGTGTGCTGCCAGCTAGGCTCTCTTTTTCGCACTTGATAGATTAAACCACTGCTTTTGTTTTCAGTTGACATGGATCACGCCATTTGAACATGGGGACTACTCATTATTGTGGGAGCCCACAATTTGCCAGAGTGACACAGCAGGTCCCGAAGCGAAGCGCCTCATGGCACGTGCCTTCAAGAGTACCCTCACGCAGCCACAGCAGCAGCAGCTACTGGATGAACTGGCTGCAGACCCAAAGCTTGTTTACCACATTGGTCTTTCACCAGCCAAGGTGTGTCATTGCATTAAAACGAAAGAGACATGCAGAGCTTCTGTTAAAAGTATAGTGAGGCTATTGGCAGCCGTATAGCTTCTGTATTATTTCACATTGATTGCTGCCATCAGCTGTTATTGCCTAATGGTGCAACATGTGTTAAAGCTAGCTTGGTCGACTTATTGCTAACAGTGGCCTAAAGGCTGGTCTTTAAGGTTAAAGCAACCAACTTTTTAATGTTGTCGGGTTCAGCCATGTAAACACTAAGATTCACAAAGATTCGCAGTCATTTTGTTATTAGTGTTTGATTGTAGGCAGCTGACAGAGCTAGTAGGTGGGAAGAATATTTGCCACCTTTTAGAACGGCTAGTTTGTATGTTGCTTTGGAACAACTCTACAAGTGGAATGTTCATAGTTTTGTAAGTTTTAATTCAACTTTCTAGGAAGCAGAGTTGGGCTCGTACTGTTTTTTAATATATTCAACATTCTTGTCTTGTAATATTAGAATGTCAGGTCACTGCTGTTGCCGAGGCACAGGGGCCCAAAAATAAAACTGAGCACGAAAGTGGAGAAAAAAAAAAATGCTGATGGCCTAGCTCTGTTGGGCCAGAATATACGTAGCAAAAGCGCGGCGACTTCTGGATAGAAAGAGTTTATATATGAAACCCGTGCATTCACTAGCTGCGCCTTTATTCATGATTAAACCTTGAGCCGTCGTGGCGGAGTGCTAGCGTCTCCGCCTCAAGCACCAAAGGCCCTGGTTCGTTTCCCAGCCTCGGCACAGGTTTTTTTTTTTTTTATTCAGTGAGTGTGCGGGGGTTTCAGTGGCTCCCATAGATGCCATCATCGAATATGTTGGTTAGCGGTGAAGTGCGTAAGGGCGGGTAAGGACGGCTCCGCAGCGAGGCGCGCAGTGTGACGTCATGCCAGATGGCGCGGCGAGCGCACGGCGTCCGCCCAGCTGCAGCGGTTGCTAGGCAATGGCTCAGGGTCTGTCTCTGTGCCTCCTCGGAGCACCGCCACAGCGAAATCGCAAGTTCGTGGCCAGTAAAGCTTTCGCTTTAAAACTTGAATCACTGCAAGGTCTAGCAGTGGATGCACGTGTATACAGCTTGGGAGCACATGGCACATCCGGCTGACTGGTACTATGCTCTTAATGTTCACCTTATCAGCAGTGTGGGCAAAGCAGCACAGTTTTTTTTTTCACAGAAACGTGCTCCATTTTTCTTGTGGGGCATCTGGACATTTCCTCCTAGAACATTGTGTTGCACAGCTTCCAGGAATAATATGGAAGTAGGGAATGCGTGCTGTCCTGAGCTGTCAGTACTTCTTTTTGCTGATGGTTATTATTACAGAGAAAAAAATCAGCATGAATCACCTTTTTCAGTTGCCTGAGCTGGTGGAGAATAACCCACTGGTTGCAATAGAGGTCCTGCTGAAGCTGATGCAGTCAAGCCAGATTACAGAGTAAGGACTGCAGTTTGACAAATTTGGTGCTTGGTTACTTATGTTCTTTCTACATGTCATCATCACCATTAGCCAGGTTAAGTTATTGTAAGATGAAGGCCTCTGCCACTGGCTCCCACTTAACACTGCCCTGCGCCAGCTATAACGACCCCCTCAGAGATCCATGTCATTAGAACAGAATAATTGATATCGGCCAACTTCAGTTTGTTCTTAGTGTCCCTTTAACAGACCATCAGTTATCTTTCCTCTGCATTACATGTTCTGCCCAAGTCTGTTTCATCCTCTTGATTTCTACTGAAATAATATCAAGCTGGGTTTGTTGCACCATTTTCACTAATGGCATGGAGGTTGCGCATCCGCGATTTAAAAAAAATCGTGCATAGTGAGTATCAATGGAAGTGACAGTGACCAGAAGCAATCACTGGGTGCTGCCTGCTCTAAGGAAGAACTCAAAAGACCAGTGAGGCTATGCTAAAGAGGTTCAGTCACACTAAAGAGTTCAGTAACTGGAGATCAAAACATGATCCCTCACCAGAACAGGAGTTGGACACCCTGATGTAGTATTTTGCCACTGCCTCTTGCATAAAGCTGTGAAATGTAGTGTTTGTCTGCACAATAGTATATTCAGGACCCTTCATTTTCAGGTTATACTCTATTTCACCCCGAAAAGCAGAAAGTTGTAGACACTGCACAAAAATTATCGGATATCTTGTGCTTATTCCAAACTGGAATTTTCAGTTAATTGATTATTTTAAATCTCTACACAGGTGCCAGCCAGATGTTTTACTGGCATTGTTCTAACAAGCGCTGCCCACACAAACTGCGGTGTCGCACACTGCCTGTTGTCCGATCCGTGACTCAGCAGGCCGCTCCTATAGGAGATCGAGTGGCCATGCAATAATTAAGGAGAAAGTGCACAAGTTTTTTGTCAGCATGTTCGCAAAGCCCTGTTCTGAGCAATAAAGCTATTAATTTTTTTTATTTAGATGCCCAGTACTTGTGCAAATGAAAGTTAAACTCTGGCATGCATATTTACATGGCAATGTTCCTTACATAAATAACTTTAAAAAACTATTCTTTGTGTACATAGAAATATTGAGAGCTTTATTGCACTCCTCAGTGTCTCGGGATGCATGCACAAAAAGCAGGATCCTTTACTGGCACTTGTTGCAAAAATGCCGAAGGGATGAGTGATCGCAATCGCAGAAAAAGTGAAAGCTGAGAAAATCAACCCTAAAGTTTATTCTATAAAAAGAGTTAGCTGCTGTGCTAGTTCATTTCCAGGCATTGTAAAAGGATTTTAGCACCAAGACATACTACACAAAAGAAAGAAGACAACACGGGCACTTACTCACAACTGTTTAATGAGGTGAAAGCAACTGACATATATACCCTCCCAAAACCCTTGCGCATGCGCACGCTTGCAAGACAATAAAAAAATTCAACCAAAAAGTCTTATCATAGCAGGCGTGAAAGGAATTTCTTCTCAGCCTCATAGAAACAAACAGATGTGTCACTGACACAGTTTGAGCTCTCATTTTTTATGTAAAGGCTTTAAAAGTTTCACAAGCTGTTTATTGTCTGCCTCTATGTAGTACGTCTTAGCACTAAAATTCTTTTATTATGTAAAGTTTAGTCCCTCGTTTATCAACTCATATGCTTTTATTTTTTGGTCAGGTAAATGCGGCATTGCAACTGATGGAAGCTCTGATCTTCTGATCGCTCTCTTTATGGTAATAATAAGATGGGGGTGCCCCGTCACCAGAAATCCGCGGATTTAGTGCTGCACCGGAACCTTCAGAAGTGCAAGTCGCTCACAATTTTTGACAACCGCATGTAAAAAAGAATCGTTTTCTGCATTTCTACAGCATATTTCACTGTTATTTTTTGTCATAAAGACCCAAGGGTTGTCAAACAAACTAATTGAAAAGTCGAAAATTTTTACATTTGGCCATTTTATTTGCCACATCCCCCTTTCAAATGGTCGCTGTGATGTTGAACGGATGTTTTCGCTGTTCACAAAGCCAGGCAGGTCTTCTGCAGACTCAGAAGCACTGTGCAGGAGATGGTAACGTGCGCAGCAGAATGACTGACGTAAATAAAAAAAAAACTGGTAAACAGTTTTTTTCAGTGCACCTTAGATTTCATAGTGTTTATGAAAATAATTAGTAAAACAAATTTAGCATTTTATGTTCTGCACAAATACGAGCACTAATAGTAAATGTTTTCTTGCTGCAAAGAAATGGCCCAAGAAAAATCGAATTATAGAACTTTTTGCTGAATAACCCAATATGTACCCAGATTTGAGCTAAAAAATTGCCGCCCTAAATTCCAGATAATATTAAACCAGGAAATGAAGGGCCATAAGTATATTATGCACCCAGTCTTGATCAAAGTGTTCAGGCCTTCAGGTTTGCTGATGCAGTGGAGTTAATTGGCACCCTTGGTGGTCCAAAACTATGCAGGAGTGAAGATGGGAGTTGCTTTTGCCCTTCGGAGATCTGGAGGGCTTTCATTACAGTACCAATTGTATTGTATCTGCCTAATAATACTGAGAAGTTACGCATTTTATTACTTGTCTTTTTAAGGCACTGTTTGCATTTCAGGTATTTCTCAGTCTTGGTGAACATGGAAATGTCACTGCACTCTATGGAAGTTGTGAACAGGCTGACAACTGTGAGTAGTGACTAATAATATCCAGCTTCTAACTACTAGCCTTAAATCTGATTGCTAGGTTCCTCCATTGCGTTTTGGAAAAATAGGCATTTCGAACAGGTCTGACAATAGTGAAGTGTATGGAACTGGCTGTTGATTGAAGTTTTAGTTGTCTAGATGTATTTACCACAGGCAAAGGTGTTCTGTAGTCATGAGTAGTATAGTATAGCAGGCTTTCTTTTCTGCTCATGTAATATCTTATGGTTGATTACCACGTAATGTAGACTATCCAGTCTTGTGTGGCTGGCAGCACGTGTGAACAACATTGTAAGGCCTCTTATAATCTTATTGTGATGTGAACTGCCTTCTCTTTTTTGCAAGCCTGTAACGGTTTGAAAGCATTGGTACTCTTGCAGGCTGTGGAGCTCCCTACAGAGTTTGTACATCTCTACATCTCTAACTGCATCTCAACTTGTGAGACCATCAAGGACCGCTACATGCAAAACAGACTGGTTCGTTTGGTGTGTGTGTTCCTCCAGTCTCTCATCCGAAACAAGATAATTAATGTACAGGTAGGTGATTGAGCTGAAAGCGTTGTGCCTTTTTTATGTAAAACAGGCAGTTACTGCATTGATCCATGTGTATGTCACCACAGCAGAGTATCATAAGTATGGATACCTATATGTGATGTTTAGGTAAGCTTGATGGGCTTGTGCATTAGTTTACTGTTAGGCATACTGCACCAGTGGGTACCTGTTGCAGAAAGGACGAGCATTTGTAACTGTTAAACACATCAGTGCGCATTAACAGAGCTGGGTTTCTTGCTTGCTCATTACAATGTTCACATGTGCTGTCTTATTTTACTTAATGTTTCCTATCATCTGGGCAAAATGCTTTGATAGAACAATGCAGATGAGCTGTCTCAATTCATTGCCAAGCAATTTTTCTCTGAAATTTATTGTCTAGTGCGCTCCAAGATTTACACAGGACCATTAGCAGAATAGCAATTTGCATTTTGCTTTTTATTTGTCTCTTTTTTTTCAGTATACACTTAAAGGTGCTTTTTGATAGATAATTTTGGCATATTGTAATCCAGGCGCAGGTTTTTGGGCAATTCTTTGAAGGGGCAGTTTGAAAACGGGAAGGGGGGGCACCTATGTACGTTCAGTGCATTTCTTCCTTCAGTCATTATTAAAAAAGTTGAGCTTTTTTTATCATTTTTTCAATAAAAATTGCTTGTTGCCACTGGTGTATTCTACGACCGCAATCGTGTTCTGTGAGGTGTCGTCTGTGCATGCGTGCTTTATTGTGGAGCACTAAGTACACATGTGCAGATGGCCCCAAGGGGCCAGGTGCAGGCGCACACCTGCCACTGTGCTAGTGCAGCTGGTCCTCACATTAGCGCTTTGCTTAATCTCTCCAATGATTCAGTGTTGCCAGAATTTTACCCTAGTTGGTTGGTAGGCACTGTTGTTCTGCATACCTAATTCGTGTGAAGAAGCACGTACAGTGATGTGGTTTAACAAGCTGTAATAAGAAACGTCTTCCAAAGCACAGCGTCGCGAACAACCAGCGGTACCGTCCAGGCACAGACCGGAGGCAGCGTTCAGTCCAGAGCACGCACGAGGGACCGAGTGCTCGGCGCTCGAGCTTCGGAGCGTTCGGCGCTTCTTGTCGTCTTCTTCGTTAAGTGCCAGCCTCTGAAGATTCCAAAACCGAAGGCCAGTCTTACAATTCGCCCCGGGTGAAAGGGCGCCATCCTGGCGGCCTAGGGCGATGTGACACCGGCAGGGTCGTAGTATGGTTTGAGGCGGGTCGTGTGGACAGTGGCGCGGCCTTGGCGACGATGATCAGGGGATGGCGTAAGGGGTTCGATGAGGTAATTGACGGGGGATGTCTGCTGAAGAATACGGTAGGGTCCCTGGTACTTGTTAACAAGTTTGGAGGAAAGGCCGGGACCTGAGGAGGGTATTCAGAGCCAGACCAAAGAGTCTGGAAGGTAAGCGGGAGGAAGTGCAGGGGGATCACGGGTGCTTTTCTGCTGCTGCTGGGCGTGAGAAGTGAAGGACCGGGCAAGCTGTCTGCATTCTTTGGCATAAGTTGCGGCTTGAGAAAGAGTTGTAAATTCGGAAGCATCAGGGCGGTAAGGTAGAATGGTGTCCATTGTGCAAGAAGGCTCGCAGCCGTACTGGAGAAAGTACTGAGAGAATCCAGTGGTGGCTTGAGCAGCGAGTTATAAGCGTATGTGACAAAAGGCAGAACGCGGTCCCAGTTACAATGGTCGGAAGCAACATACATGGCCAGCATGTCGCTGAGGGTGCAGTTAAAACGCTCAACCATGCCATTTGTCTGGGGACGGTAGGCGGAGCTGGTGCAGTGAACGGCATTGCATTCCTGAAGGAGAGCTTCTACAACTTCTGTGAGGAAGACCGGACCTCTATCACTGAGCAGCTCTTTGGGCGCATCATGGCGAAGAATGATGCGATGGAGAATGAAGGATGCAATGTCGTGGGCTGTAGCGGATGGTAAAGGTGACGTTTCAGCGTAGCGTGTAAGGTGGTCAATGGCAACGATGATCCAGCGGTTCCCAGTTGATGTGCTGGGAAGAGGGCCGTAGAGGTCGATGCCAACACGCTCGAAGGGCTGCGTTGGGCAAGGCAGCGGCTGCATAGGAACAGCGGGTCGACGAGGTGGATGTTTGTGTCGCTAGCATGCGGTGCAGGCCTGAACGAACTGGCAGACATAACGGGCCATCCCACGCCAGTAGTACCGCTGTCATAGACGAGTGAAAGTCTTCAAGAATCCGGCATGGGCACACTGGGGATCATCATGGTAGGAAGAGCAAATGAAGGAGCGCAGATAAGTCGGAATGACGAGAAGCCACTTGCAACCATCCGGGAGATAGTTGTGGCAGTAAAGAAGCTCGTCTCAGGTGGCGAAATGGTGGGACTGACGACGGAGACCACGGGAAGGAGGTCGAGACGATTGGCAAGATAGGAGATCTAAGAGGCAAGTGATCCACGGGTCTTTGCGTTGCTCGGAAGCCATATCAGCGGACTCAAACGTGAAAGAAGGCAGGGCGGATATACAAGGCACTGCCTCAGATGATACAGGGGAATGTGAGGGGCATCAGCATCAGCATGTTTGCGGCCGGAACGACAGATAACACGAATGTCGTACTCTTGGAGTTGCAGAGCCCAGCGCGCCAGTCGACCAGAGGGATCTTTCAAAGAGGACAACCAGCAGAGAGCGTGGTGATCAATGGCAACGTCAAAAGGGCGCCCGTACAGGTAGGGGCGAAATTTGACGATCGCCCAAAGGATGGCTAAACACTCCTTCTCGGTGACAGAATAGTTGGCTTCAGCTTTTGTGAGTGTCCGGCTAGCGTAAGTGACAACGTATTCGTCAAAGCCTTGCTTGCGCTGAGCGAGTACTGCACCGAGGCCGACGCCGCTGGCATTGGTGTGGAGTTCCGTCGGAGAATGAGGGTCGAAGTGGCGCAGGATTGGTGGAGTGGTCAGGAGGCGACAGAGTGTCGTAAACGCTTCATCACAGGTTGGCGACCAGGCCGAAAGGTCGTGGGTGGAAAGGAGCTTGGTCAGGGGGTCGATGATAGTGGTGAAATTGTGGACAAAGTGGCGGAAGTAGGAGCAGAGGCCGACAAAGCTGCGGAGGTCTTTTACAGAAGTGGGCTTTGGAAATTCAGCCACAGCTCGCAACTTGGCCAGGTCCGGGAGAACGCCATCCTTCGACATGACATGTCCGAGAATAGTGAGCTGCCGAGCTCTGAAGCGGCACTTTTTCAAATTGAGTTAGAGGCCAGCGTCGGCCAGGCAGCGAAGAACAGTCTCAAGATGCTGGAGGTGGGACGAAAAGTCCGGGGAAAAGATCACAACGTCGTCTAGGTAACAAAGGCATGTGTGCCATTTGAGCCCTCAGAGTACCTTGTCCATCATGCGCTCGAATGTGGCGGGTACATTGCAGATGCCGAAGGGCATGACATTAAATTCATAGAGCCTGTCGGGTGTGACGAATGCAGTTTTTGGGCGATCGGCCTCCACCATCGGCACCTGCCAGTAACCGGAGCGCAAGTCCAATGAAGAAAAGAACTTGGAGCCCTGCAGGCAGTCGAGGGCATCGTCGATACGGGGAAGAGGGTAAACGTCCTTGCGTGTAATCTTGTTCAGACGATGGTAGTCCACATAGAACCGGATGGAACCGTCATTTTTCTTGACCAGGACCACTGGCGATGCCCACGGGCTGTGCGACGGCTGTATCACGTGACGCTTGAGCATGTCGGTCACCTGCTCGTCAATGATGCGGTGCTCAGCGGCTGACATGCGGTACGGACGTTGGCGCAAAGGGGCATGGGTTCCAGTGTCAATACAGTGGGTAACGGTGGTGGTGCGGCCCAAGGAAGGTTGCTGGTAGTCAAACGAAGCTTGAAAACGCTGCAGAACGGCGACAAGCTGGTCTCGTTGGGTCAGGGCGGCGTTGACGGAATGGTGAAAAATATCGACAGACGACTGATTTGTGATGAGAACAGGCGTAATGGCGCTGACGTGAAGGCCGGCCGTGCTATCGACGAGGGGGTATGCTGAGGCGGGATCGAGAAAGGCGACACTACCAAGCGATTGGCCACAGAGTAAAGTGGTAGGGCAGGAAAACGGGTTGGCCACATAAATAGCGCTGGAGCCACGAACAATTGTTAGCACGGCATGAGGAAGCAAAACAGATTTCTGGTGAGCACATCGTAAAGAGGGGGTATAAATGACAGTTGCATCTGGGAGAGCAGCACAAGAAAGAGGCACCAGCACTGAAGAGAAAGGCGAAACGTCTGTGTCCTCTGAGACAACCACAGAAGCGACAGCAGCACCGGTTACGTCCAAAGGGGTGTCACTGTAGGGCGACAAGTCAAGCTGAGCACGGGCGCAGTCAATAACGGCGTGATGTGAGGAGAGGAAGTCCCAACCAAGGATAACGTCGTGAGAGGAGTGGACGAGGACGACGAACTCAATTGTGTAGGAAACGTTCCCGATGAGCAGGCAGGCGGTGCAGGCGGCTAACGGTCGAATGTCCCGAGCGCTGGCCGTGCGGAGAGATACGGGAGGAAGGGGCGTCGTCACTTTTTTGAGTCTGCAACAGAGGGTGTGAATGAGAGCGGAAACGGCTGCACCAGTTTCAACAAGTGCTTCAACGGCGACTCCCTAAACGAGCACGGTAATAATATTGGCAGGCACAGAAACAGGTCTTGACTTAGTCGCTGGCGACGCAGTTCTTGCCTCCGGAACTGCGGCCGTTAGTTTTCCGCGTGGACGGCTGGTTGGCGGCGGAGCATCGGAGAACGGGAACGGTGGGCAGGAGACGGCGAGCGGTGGGAGCGGGGATGGTACCTGGGAGAAGAAGAATCTGGAGGCGGCTCGTTTGATGCAGGCGAGGACGATGGTGGAAGGTCGTACGTCGGCTCACGCCTATAATCGTAAGGACGGTGGTCACGACTGCGACACAAACGAGCCACGTGGCCAGCGACACCACAGGCGTAGCAAATAGGGCGGTTGCCTTGTGTGCGCCAGGAGTTGAGTGGCTTCAGCTGTGATCGGGGGCGGGCACCCGGACGGTAACGTGGGGTTGCAAGTCACTGGGGTTGTAACTGCCGGGTAGGTGGCCTGTAGACAGGGGCAGCAGGTGAGGGCCACGACAGCACCACGGCATCGGCGTACATCAGAGGAGCCGCGATCAGAGGTGGCTGAGGAGGAGATGGCAGGACTTCAGCGACCTGCTCCTTGATAGCATGCTGTAGGTTGGGAGTGAGCGACGGCGCAGACGTAGGCGGGCAGGTAGACAAAGATAGCTGGCGTGCGACTTCCTCACGTACAAACTGCTGGATGCGCTGGAGGAGCGACGGTTGGTCCAGAGTACCGTCCCCTGGGAGAGCCAAGCTGGAAAGTGTGGCCTCCTGAAAGCCTGCATGCCGGGTAGAAAGGCGCTGTTTGCACAGCTCATCGAAGCTTTGGCAGTAGCCGATGACACCGAAGACAGTCTGGGGATCTTTGGCGATGAGCATCTGGAAGGCATCATCCTCAATGCCTTTCATAATATGTCCGATCTTGTCGGCCTCGCTCATAGCAGGGTTGACACACTTGCAGAGGTCGACGACATCTTCTATATAACTGGTGAAGTTTTCACCGGTTTGCTGGGCCCAACTTCGCAAGCGTTGCTCGGCGCGAAGCTTACGCACTGCGGAACGGCCAAAGACTTCTGTCAGGCTGGTTTTTAGAGCTGTCGAGCTTGAGATGTCAGCCTCGTGGTTTCGAAACCAGAGATTGGCTACGTCGCTGAAATAAAAGATAACGTTGGTGAGCTTGACGGTATCGTCCCACTTATTGTATGCGCTTACGCGTTCATAGGAGGCCAACCAATCCTCCACATCCGTGTTATCTGTGCCGCTGAAGATGGCTGGGTCACGCTGGCACGCGGTGCCGGAACAGAAGACAGCCGACCGAAGTGGTGAAGCGTTTTGGGTGACGGTCTCAGGCATTGCAGAGGCGGTAGGCAATGCGTGGGTGCGAAGCTCCAGGGCGAGGGGATCGTTGGCACCTCCGCCACTTGTAATAAGAAACGTCTTCCAAAGCACAGCGTCGCGAACAACCAGCGGTACCGTCCAGGCACAGACCAGAGGCAGCATTCAGTCCAGAGCACGCACGAGAGACCGAGCGTTAGGCGCTTCTCGTCATCTTCTTCGTTAAGCGCCAGCCTCTGAAGATTCCAAAGGCGAAGGCCAATCTTACAAAGCATAAAAACATGTATTGTCGTGCTCTAATCTCGGATTTCAGTTTTAGGGCAGTGTTTGCTCAGTTTCTAATGTTCTTAGTGGTGTTTTAAATTTATATGTTGATAAGGTTATATTACTTGTGTTTCTTTAGCATTACATCTGGACCACCAGAAGTTTATTCAGGTGGTACAGTGGAACGCCACAAGGTATACGTAAGGCCCATTTACCTTGCGTATGCTTCTTGGCTGGTTCTTGAGGTGCTGCTTCATGCCATATGTTTTACTGGTATGTCAGCTGCATGACATTTCGTTTTTCACATAACATCTGTTATTCGGACATGCTTCTCAGCATTCCCTGCACTTGTGAAAGGGAGATGCAAAGGCTTTGTGCACACATACAATCAGGGTTAAAATTCTCTGATCCCAACTGTACATATTATTGCAGCGCAGATAGGGAACTGACGAGAAGATAAAGAGCATTCTAACTTCCCCTTGTTCGCTTTTGCACGAGATTTTTATTAACCTATTGATTTAGTGGAGATGAATAGAAAACCAGCTGCAAGCAGTACATATTAGTTTGGACAGTAAATGTTATCATGCCAAACATGCTTGATAGCTGAGAAAAGTGGCCTTTCTTGCAGGATCTCTTCATTGAAGTCCAGGCCTTTTGCATAGAGTTCAGCCGAATCAGGGAAGCAGCTGCTCTATTTCGTCTTCTCAAACAGCTTGATACAGCAGAACAAGGGCCATCATCGCCATCTCAAGCCAGTGCAAAATAGCTCTGTGGATTCACCTGGTAAGCTTAGCAGTTCTGCACAATATGGCTTAGTACTATGCTATTGCAAATTTCACGAGGTGAATGAATTGTGCTATTGCTGAAAATAAATTTTTTTGTTTATTTGCCTTCTGTGTTTTCATTGAGTTGTTACAAAAATAGTTAAATGAATCTCAAGGCAAGTGCCTCAGAATGGCGTGACAGTATTCTACTGTTGGAACTTTTTTTTTTTTTTACTTCGAGAGGACCTTGTGGGCTTATCTTAATTTGCCTCTGTAAAGTGCGACTGCATCATGTTATATCACTCTAAATGAAATCAGTAAGGAAGCAAGAAGCTACACTAGACCAATAGCACCTCCACCCCACCCGTGTTTTTGCTGCGCGAAAAAAAATACTGAATTTCTAAGAAAACTGCAAATGTAGCTGCCCCATTCCTCCCCTCCCCCCCCATTTGCACTTCCTTGTAGTTCAGGTGGTGTTGCGTCTTTTTTATGACATGTAGCCCTAAGATTCTCTTGACCTGCCAAGGTAGAAATAATTAAATGGTTTGTTATATTTGTCACTAAAATTGGTCATGCTATGAGAGGCATGAGGTACAAATATTCCCAGTAGCATATTTTGACCTCAACAAAGCATAGCAGTTGCAAGGGTTTGCCACAGAAAATATCGGGTAGACTTCGTAATTAGGCCTCGAACGTGTAGGTTCTATGATGAACAACCATGTCGCCTGATGTTTAGTGACGAAATCTAGGATGCTGTTTCAGAGGAGGTATTGAAAATTCAATATGGAGGGAACAATTAGTGACACCATTGGTATTCTTGAAGCCTTCTTTGACTGTTATGTGCAGCTCCATGGGGGTAGTGAAAAGTAGATCTGCGAAGATTTCAGCCACTTCATAAAATATTTCCTTGAGGATGAGGAGCATGCAGTAATAGAGGGGCCTAGATGTCAAAACTGCCATTTTTCTCTGCAGGGCCAGAAACCTTTTGGCCTGGAATGTTTAAGTAACAAGTTTTACGAAACTTTCGCCTTGCCTAGTGCCTGCCTTGTTAGAGGTTTTTAGCGCTGCTTTCTATTACCGGACTAATTCCGAGAAGCTCTTAAAGGGACTATGCAATAAATTAATTGAGATTACGTAAAGTAGACGAGAGATAGGCATTTCATCACTCGTCACCCCAACGCAAGGATTTTTAAGCTAGCATCAATAACAACGAAGATATAGACGATTAAAAATTACGCTCCTCCTCTCCCCCTCAACTCGTACACTCGGAGCACCAGACAAAAATAAAGAAAATGGGTCTGGGACTGGGCCCCGCCTTTGAATACGTCATCAGATGACGTTCGCTTTGCAACTTCCGGTTGTCGCTCCTAGCCCCCCAGAAGCAGCGTCGGCGGCGTGGCGGCATCTCTCCGGTCTCTCTTCGCCTTCCTGGATTGCAGCGCGCGTCGGGTTTCTTTGCTTGTCGTCTGTTGTAGTTAGCAGTAATAATCCCGGACCTCGAGGCGCGACTGCTCGCTCTTACGGCCGTGATGGGCATCGAGCCCTATGCGTGCCCACGAAGAGCCGTGCGAGTGGCTCCGGAACTCCCGACAGAAGGAGGCGGCAGAGGAAAATTGAAACCATATGCGCGAAGGCAATGCCCTGGCCCGCGCTTGCCCGAGAGGGTCACGCGGCGGCACGAGCAGACGATTTTCACGGCTACCGGAAGTGTGCCCGTGACGACGTGGCTGCCGTGGCTCCAGCGAATGACAGCATGTGGTGGCCTGGCAACGTCATGGTACAGCGACGTCTTTCTTCCACGATTTTAGTTCTAAAATCGGTCACTACGAGCACACCAATCGGCCCGCGAATTTAAAAAACACGTTTTTTTTTTTAATTGATAATAAATTGCCGGCTCAGTTCCGAAGACTTATGCTTGCTGTGAATGCTCATTAGCATCATTTCTAAACATAAGAAACATTTACAAGCGACTTTGAATTTTTTTGCATAGTCCCTTTAAATGAACCAGTTGAGTACTGTTGAAACGTACCATCGGGCATCCTGATGTATGAGCTGTGCAAGATATTTGTGAAGGTCCTTCCTTCCCATATGCAGCTTTTGGCATTGGATTTCATAATCTGGCATCAAGCCTGTGCCATTTAAGGCTGTAGTATCCAAATTCATCTATATCGCACGTTTGTTGCTGGAGACAGATGAGGCCGGGCAAGTTGTTCTCATTCAGATTGACGTGGTGAAAATATTGATAAAGTGTGTCATTATTTTTGTTTGCAGTATTGAAGCACGAAAACATTGTTGATGAATTCCTTAGGTGGACAGGTCTATTTTACAAAGAACCTAATAAAAGGTTCTTCGTACTAGAAGGCTCCCAGCATTCTGATGTGCGGGCATGTGGTGCCGTAATGATGGCGTGAGAATTTGACAGGATGGCAGAATGCAACCCAGTCGAGTAAGGCATGGTGTGGGTTTGGGAGGTTGTTTTCTTCCATGAAACAAAGATGACAAAAGGGTTGCGGAAATGGCCAAGCGGTCAGAGGCATCAAGAGACAAATAAGCTTCTGTGTTTGTGCTGCCACTGGTTCGAATTCTGCACTGGGCTTAAGTAATGTAGTTTAATTTCTAGTGGATACCATTCGGAAAAAGCTGCGGAATGTTTCGAAAAAAAAAATGAACATAGGTTTTTGGAAAGGAAATGGCGCAGCAATTGTCTCGCATCTCGGTGGCCACCGGCGCTGTCAGGGAAGGGAGGAAGGTGGGAGTGAGAGAAGAAAAAGAAAGGTGCGGTAGTGGATATTGGAGTGCTCGGGAATAATTTCCATCACCTGGGGATCTTTAATGTGCACTGACATTGCACAGCACACAGGTGCCTTTGCATTTCGACTCCATCGAAACGCGGCCGCTGTGGCCGGGTTCAAACCCAGAAACTCTGGCTGATCGAGTAGCCGAGCGTCCTATCCACTGAGCCACTACGGCGGGTTTGAAAAAAATGTATGTTCGGTTTTATCTTCGCTCTCACGTTCTTCAGGTTAGCCACGATTTCCGGACGATGTTCACCTTGATTTGCCGAGAATGGGAATTAAATGCATTTTATGCTTAAAAGCATTTAGTTCAGTAGAAATATCAGCAGTTACACAGGCATTGCGTAACTATGGTGTGGAAGAGGCGTATGTAAAGATGGTAGAAAATATATAGAGGGACTGCAGAACGCTATCATACTCTTGCATAGGAAGAGTTACAAAAATGTATCACGAAGGGTGCCAGGCAGGGTGACAGTCTCGCCCCTGTTGTTAATTACGTGTTTGCGAGAGGTATTCAAGAGGTTCGATTAGGAAAATTTGGCAATTAAAGTTAATGGGGAAAACCTGAGCAACATGCAATCTTCTGTTGCCATTACCCTCTTAAACAATTCGGGAAATTAGAGTGCATCGAGAATTCAAACTTGAGTTAGTATCGAAGATTTAGATGAACGGCCACAAAGAAAAGGTAATTTACCAGAAATAAGTGCTTCTCCGCGTTTTCATGGTCGCGATTGAGACTTTCATTTTGACTCCTTTGTCTGCGCGAAATTATAGCCAGAAGTTGTAGATTAATCTCCTGTGCGCGCCTGCCTTCGTTGATAAATCTTCATTGAATTCCAAAACGTTTACAGCGGTAGCCTTTATTGAGGAAACACAGCGCACGAGTGTGTGTTCGCTTGCCAACATATCCGCGACTTGGGAAGGGGAGAGGGAAAGAAATGGAAAAAGGGAGAAAGGTATGCCGTAGTGGAGGGCTCGGGATTAATTTATATCACCTGAGGTACCTGACATCACATTGCACACCGGCGTCTTTTTTTCTTCGGCATCTGTCGCAACACTTTCACCGCGGCCGGAATTTCATCTTGCGTCCTCATGGTCAGCAGTTGAACGAAGTAGAAGCTGGCAAGGCGGCTGCGCGAAGATGTAGGGAGGCTGGGAATTTTTCCGCGTGGCCTCTTGCTCAGCAGGCGAACGGCGTAGAAGACACTCCCACAGCTACCATTAAGGCATTTGGAAAGGAATTTCATAGTGCCTCGCTGACTAAATTTAGCGACATATATTTGTTATCATTAGCATATTATATGTGCGGAATAAATTTCGATTAGTACTGCGTAGCAGAGTGCACCACACATTAATTGCAGCTCCTCATCTGTCACCACTATTTTTCTGCAGGACACAGCAAAAAACCGAGAATTTCTTATAAACTGTTAAGGCATGACACAGTTCTACATCCACTGTGTCAGGCAGACTAAAGTGTGCATCTTGCAAGACGGCTTGTGAAGGAGGGTCATTGCCGCTGCATGCTGACGCGGGCGGTTTTCTGTTTTTACTGCGTTAGCTGTACAGTCCTCTTTCCCCAAAAAGTCTGTGGTCTGTGTGTGAAGCCTCCGCCCGCACCTTTAATGTATCGAGGGGGCCTTGTTCACGTGAAGTAGTGCATGATGAAAACGAGTAGCAATTTGTGGCTAAGCATGTGTCATAGACGTCGGGCACAAGCATGCAAAAAGGCGCCGTTGCCGAGACTTTGGTGTTCCTGGTGGTTCAATTAATCCGAGATTCCAGATACGTCCGGCACTGCAGGTTCTTTTCCTTCTTTAATATGTATTGCTTGACCAAGTCTATCACGGCCTTTGGCTTCAGTGTTTTTCAGCAAGCGCATTTGAGGACCTGTTTTTGTAGACATGGCAAGGTAAGTCTGATAGAAGAGTGCTACTCAGACTAACTCATACAGGAACTGTCCCGATTTACACGTATGAGCCAACTCACTCAAAAGTACCTTAGCAGTGGTGTATCAGCCTTGGCACTGTTTTTTTCCATTTGACCAATGTATACTTGATCAAATTTTGTGCACAGTATACTCTAAATCATGCCCGAATGTGTGTCTGTTGGCATGCCATCAGCTTTTGTACATTCAAGTTTGGTACCTCAGTATCCCAAGACCGTGAGATGTGGGCCAATAACTCGCTGCTAAGTACATGAAGTGTTCACAAGTTTCTTGCTCTACCACTTTTCATTGCAAAGAGCCTGGCAGCTGCCGTTCCGGTGAGTTTATGATGGCTTTGAGTAGCCTCTTGCGCAAAGATCTTTGCAGACATTTTTCTTGTCACCTTTCATATCTTCTGGCCATGTGCCTGTATTTACTCGAGGGAAGAGGAGTGGAAACTGCTTTCTTTTTAGAGACCGTGTGTGGGCACACATCCTGTAGACACTAAATGAGAGTGCGGCATCAAAAGGTTTTTCAAAAAAGAACTGTCTATTCACTTCTCCTTCTACTGTGAACTGGGTGGCTTTTCGATGCTATTCGGATGTGTTGTGAATGCTGGTAGTTACGCCTTTCTGATGTGGAAGAGTCATTGGTGTAGCGCACAAAAACCTTGGGTGATGGGATTAACCAAGTGACTGCTCTACCTTCCAGCTATTTCATGATCACATTGGGAGCAGTGACAGAAATGGACGCACTCATGGCTAAATAATGAACCTGTTTATAAAAAGACCTGGGCAGAAGCATCTGAAGACAGGACATAAGAGTGGCATCACAGATTCTGTTCAGTGCGCTTACCAAATTCTTTGGAGGCCATCCTGCTGTTGTGACATGGCTATTGTTAGTACCGGGTAGTGTGCTATTAACACCATCTGCTTGTACACTGGCAGAGAGAATCACTTTACAGCTAGAGATTCCACATTATTGAAGCTGATGCTCACACTGAAACACGGGGATGACTGCCAGATTCTGTCACACTTTGGAGGCCCTCCTGCACTTCTGGCCTGTGCATGGTTGCAGTTGAGTAAGGAGCATAATAGCACCAGCTGTGCACTTGCTTTCAAAGGATCACCCTGTTTTCTTCTGAGGCAGCTCTCTGGGCAAAATTAAGCACCATGCAAACACAGAGGTTTCATCCTGAGAGTACTGTAGTGGATGTGAACAAAGCCACCCACCTTAGTGGCTGTGGCGTTTGGCTGCCGAGCCCAAGGCCGCTCGATCAAATCCAGGCCACATTTTGATGGAAGAAAAATTACATGTGCTGTGTGATGTCAGTGCACACAAAAATTTGCTACTTTCTTGCCTCGTGCACATTTACTAGAAGAGAATTGCTTCAAACAAAAATTATAAACAGCAATTTTGAAAACACAATGATAGCCAGACATTCATGTCGTTCAGAATATCATCCGAAACCTTTTGCTGCAAGATGTTTTGTTTTATTAGAAATTCTTTCGAAGACTTGTGGACTTTCCAAGTCATATATCCCTTCAGGCACTAATTATACTCCAAGGGCCACCGCGGTGGCTAAGTGGTTACATTGCTCGGCTACTGACCTGAAAGCCGCAGGTTCAATCCCAGCCATGGCGGTCAAATTTCGATGGAGGCAAAATTGTAGAGGCCCGTGTACTGTGCGATGCGAGTTCACGTTAAAGAACCCCAAATGGTTGAAATTTTTAGAGCCCTTCACTACAGCATCCCTCATAGCCCAAGTCGCTTTGGGACACTAAACCCCCATCAACCAGAGATTCCAGGATCTGAGACGAAGGCATGCTCAGGATCATGCGCACCTGCAGAGGCAGCCGCTGCAGGAGGAGGTCCCGCAGGGGTGCGCTGTCGTGTGCAGTAGCCACATTTCCAGCCAGGGCATTCATACGACGCAGCAGCTTGGTAGGCTTGCGATTCCGAGGTAAGGAGCTGCTGCAGATGACGTTGCTCTGTTTCAGAAGTGCACTGGATGAGCGTCGCCTTAAGATGGTCATAAGGGCGATTGGCAGGTGGAGAACATAGGTCGTCGCGAACAACCGCAGCAGTTGTAGGCGTGAGCGCACCTATGACGTGGTCGAACATGGTCATCTGCAAAGTGACATGGTGCCTTGATGGTCAGGAACCAAAGTTTTGAGTCTAATGACCAGAAGTTGGGGAGCTTGAGGGCAAAGACCATGGGCTCGTGAGGAGGTGGCGTAAGAGGCAATGGAGTCGGTACACGAGCGAAGGAATCCATGGCCATGGCTTGCACGATGGAAGGCAGGCAGGCAAAAGCAGCCGGGGTCTCGAGCTCTGGGCAGCGGTAGGCCTAGCTAAGCGTTTGAGGCAAGCGCAGGTCAGGAGCAGAGTGCGAAGAAGTGGAAGTCCGGAGTCACCAAATTTGTGGAGAAGTACCGACACAAGTCGTCGGGTCTCCACAAAATATATTTGACAGGACCCGCTCAGTGAGATGCGAGTGGGACAGCATGCTGCCGCCATTCCACTGTGCAGCCACGAAAAATCAAATCTGTCCACGCTTGGCAGGTGTGCTGGGGCATGTCGTCGTCTTTGGTGACCGGACCACTATACCACGCTACTACCTCGTATGTGCAAATTGAGAGTCGGAACAGTTTTAAAGGTCTGAATGATATAGTTTATTTCCTGCCGTATGAAATCGCTATGTAACAAAATGAGCACATTTTATGCATTCCGGTGTGTTAACATTTCCAAGACAAACTTACCAAAGCCATACCAGGGCTACTGTACAACATGGAGGCGTTAATTTTGAAAGTGATTATCTGTGCTCATTTTGCATGCCTGGCTTATGTTTTTACATGACCTTTCAGATTCCGGCACATTTTATTTCGTCTGTGTTTGTAGGAACTGCATTCCATACAAAATGGTCTGATGCTGCTCAAGTCGCATTCACAAATGCAGATGCAGCACCTCACTGGGATTTTCTCTGCATACTGAAAAAGTTCACTGAAAACCTATCTGCATGTTTGTAGTATGATTTGTGCATCTTTCATGCAACTGATTTGTGTTACACCACTTGTACTGATTGCCAGGTACTATACCCTGTCGAGATGTTGCAGTTTGGGTGATGCAGCGAACTCATGTACTATTCACGTGCAGGAATAAATTATTTTTATTACATTGCTGTCATTTGCTTTGAACTTTCTAAAAAAAAAGATATGATTCATGTGCTTAACAGTGCTTTGCATTTGATGCTTATTTTCAGTTGATGTGGAAAAGGTAACACTGCTCCCCACATGTATGCTTGTTTCAGAGAATACTTATTTCTAGCCTGTGCCTGTGCCATGCTGTGTTCTTGTTACCTCCTGCATCAACCCCCTATTTAAGGATAGCACAGTCACCTATTAAAGAAAAATGATAGCACAAATGTTAAGAGACAGCAGAACAACAAAACATTATTAGCTGCACACCCACATTCCAAGGCAGGGTAAAAACCAGAAAGACAGCAGTCAAACATGAGCTGCAGACAGTGACAGGCCTTTGGAAATTTGCTGGCCTTTTGAAGCCACAGATGACACAGGGCAAGGCATTGTAAATAGAGATAAATGGGAGACGACAGTCCTGGTACCGGATGTGACCCGTCTGATGATAAAGACCAACTAGCCCGTGTGTCAGTTCTGCAGCAATATACAGTCAGCATTAACCTTCAAGCATCCTTTTTATGCTCATTCGTACTTCATTCATAAGCATTGTTCATGCTTGGTATCACAACAACACTGTTCCAAGAGTAAAAACAAATGATGTGCTAGAGATGGATTCAAGTCGATGTAAGAATCGTTTTCATTGCCAATTAACTAAAACTAATTCGTGAATGCTTTATTTGTCCCAGCACTAAGCGATGTGCTCACAGTTCACTTAAAAGCTCAGAAGTTGGATTGTTTCTTTTTTGCTTCCTAATGAAGAGAAAGCGGACAGACATCCTGAAAGCACCCAATTCAATTATGTCAGTGCACCTTACAATGTGATAATCGGCACGTAAGGTAAACTGTTGAAGTTAACAACCTTTTACTCTACATAAAGTAGTTCAAAATTAAGTATATATATAGTTTTGGTATACGAATGAAAATATAATTGATCATAATTAATCAGAAACACAGCCACTGCGGTGGCTCAGTGGTTATGGTGCTCGGCTGCTGATCCGAAAGGCGCGGTTTCGATCCTGGCTGCGGCGGTCGCATTTCGATGAAGGTGAAATGCTAGAGGCCTGTGTGCTGTGCGATGCCAGTGCACGTAAAGGAAGCTCAGGCGGTCTAAAATTTTCCGGAGCCCTCCACTGCGGCTTCCCATAGCCTGAGTTGCATTGGGACGTTAAACATGAACCATAACCAGAAGCACAATACTGATTTCTATGTGCCACATGAACAGGGTGAAAAATGTTTCTCTGTGGAAAGAGTCGTACTTAGTGTTAGAGTGAAGTAACACATTCCTTCGCACTGCTGCATATAGCTTCATAGACCGTCATTGTTACATATGTATCAGGTTCAGTGCCCCCCTTGCTATTTTTGCTCTTCCATGTTCACCTTTACTGCTATACATTCTTTTGCCATGCTGGTTTCATTGGTGTCATCAAGTGAAACCTTCAGAAAATGTGACCTGGCCTCTGTGGTGATGCAGTGACGAAGCCATTCTGCTGCACGAACTACGTTACATGCTTGATGTTACATGCTTGATAGGGAACTCCTGGCATCTGTCGCTGAAGGCCTGCAAAAAATGATAACCATTAAGAAACCGGCAACGACGACTGAGCTACAAGCTCATGAGCGGGTTAGATACGTGGCACTGCCCTACATCCATCAGCTGACACACCGCCTAAAGAAGGTGGCGCAGAAAGGCAAGGTCCGAGTTGTGCTGACTGCACCCGATAAACTCGGAAAATTGTGTAAAGCTGTTAATGTTGCCTCTATTCTGAAGAAGCCCCGTTGCCCGATAAAACATCAAAGGCCATATGTGACCTGCAGGACTAATGTGGTATACAGAATTCTCCTGTCATGCAGGAATTGCTACATCGGCCAAACTGGCCGTTGTATCAATGTTCAGCTTATGGAGCACAAGCTGGCTGTCGAGGCATTATCAGGTCCGGGACACTTGGCGGCACATTGCAAACGATGTAAGGATAAATGTTCTCCGATATTTAATCAGGCCAGGGTCATTTTTGTAAGCTCAGATCAAAAACAACGCGAAATACTGGAAGCATTCCTCATTCACATATAACGACAGCCTTGCGTAAGCAACCAATCGGTATCACTGTCATCTAAAGAAATAAATTTCCTGAACAAGAAGGTGCCGTTGCACATGCGCTTTAGGGTGTAATCTGATGTACACGTTTGCCTATATATTCATGTGCCTGTCTGGAATAAAGCCAGTTGATGTTAGCGTTCGTGGTGCCCTTCTATCTTTGTCCGTGTCTCTAGCGCAGTTACCATGTGCATTGAATCTAAAGATCAACTAGCCCAGCTGTCTGCTTTAAATGATTCCTTGTGAGAGGAGACTATTTCTGATGCAGACTAAGTACAAAAACTAAACTCCACGCATATTATTTCAAATCGCGTGAAACAACTCCAGGCAGTTGAAATAAATCCAAGGCACTGCACTATACCGTGCCTCATCACCGAGACTGCGTTGGCATGGAATACACCATAACTTCATTATATTCTTGTCAGATTTTACATGCATTTTAATGCAGATGTGTCTGTTATGGCATTTTAATATAAAAAACGCACCAGTTCTGCATCCTAAGCGCTACTGTAAGTTAGGAAGTAGCCACTGTACTCCCACGTCATATTTTCAGAAATTGTGTGACAGGGGCACTCTAAGCAGCCTTCTACATTCTAAATTAGCTTTCTACTGCTGGTGGCCAAATAACTAGCAAGTTTCTCATGCTTCATGCTAGTATTTGTAATTCTGGGTTGTCTTTCCAGAAAAGTATGTATTCAGTAACTAAATCTGTGTCATTAGGCCATACTGTAGGTTTATCAATACACAGAGACCCATGGAGTGATAACTGCTAGCCCTATGCCTGGAAATTTTCTTGTGTACATTGATGGGAATGCCTAGACCATGGAAATATATTTCGATTAATGCTAACAAAGAGAACTTTTGCTCAGGTCTTACGATGCTATCTTAATTCATGTGGGAGCTGGCTCTTCATGAGAGGGAATCTGTCAGGCTGCAATCAGCTGATTTTTTTAATTGCAAGCCCAGGAAGTTTCTCTTGCAGTTTTTTCAGCAGACTGACAACTGTGCTGTGTTTTTGTTGCAGCAGAGGTAATATGCACGATACTCTTAGTCAGGTTTAAATGACTACTAGGAAGTTGCCCTGAGTCTGTAGTGTCTTCAGCAGCCAGTCTGCTTTCACACAGGTGTACAGGTTCTGAATGGTGGCAGTCCCTCAGTAAAGAACGTAATGAACAGTGATTTCACTTTACTGCCCAAATGCTAAAGGTGTGAGGCATCGGCGCTTTCAACTGTGTGGTCATGCTTGTGCTGTGTGGCTCACTACACGACTGCACATGGGAACTTAGCAAAAGGAATGTATAATTCCTTTTTAATGCGACAGCATTAGAGGTCCCATTCACAAAAAAATGGGCTTCTGTCCGTCCATGTCACCAAAAAGCAGGTGGCAGTGAAATTAATTCAAATAATTTCAATGCAATTCCCACCTGCTCACCATGGAACTGCGCATCAGCTCATTGGGTGAGAGATAAGACAGCCTCTCAAATAACTACCCGCAAAAATTAGCCTTATGGGAGCTCGGGAAGAGTAACCTGTCTCACAAGCCCCACCGGTGGCTGTGTTTGAACAGCCACCTGCCTGGGCACTGGCGCATGGCTTAACCGCTGCGCCAAGAGTGGTATGAAGACTCCGCACAATTTATGAACCTATGAAAGAGGAGTTCTTTCGCGGGAGGGACCTTGTGCTATTCTAAGGGCAGGGTATGCGGTGCCCAAGCTTTTGGTCATGTTTTTGGGCTTAGCATGCACCGTGGCCTTCCATCTCCAGTTGCGTCAGTACGCCACCTTGTTCGATCAAGGCAACATCGACAAACCTTAAGCCAGTGAAACCTGCCATACACAAACAAAATAATAAATTTAAGGTATAGTGCACACAGAGTTTTGCATTGGCAACCAAACTATTGCCTTACATATACATATATCTTACAGAAACCACCCGTTTTAAAAAATTATCTTGTCGTTATTTATAACAAAGGCCATGCAACCATATGGTCCAACTACAAGTATCATTCAGGTTGCATGTGAATGCGCGAATGCAACGTTACATTATTCGTATGCAGATTGATATCACGGTGGCTATAGTGAACTAGTTCTAGTTCACTATATCGGTGGCGTACACTGTCGTGAAAGCTAATGCATTTTGTCTGTGCTGGCAGAACGTTCGATCTCTGTCGATCGAAGAATACAACGGTGTGCTGAAATTCAAAGACGCTCGGTCTTGCTGTCATGAGGCCGAAAATGGAATAGTCGTTTTTCAGAGACAACGTCAGTGAAGTATAAGGCCCGACAAGCTGTATATATTACTAGCATAGATCGCATTTGAGAGGTTTTTAATTCTGAACAAAATGGTGCAAAGTAAACGCACCGCGAGCCCGGCGTGACCGCGCGTGCTGCGGCATATGACACCTCCAGCATTCTTCCTTTCAAACCTGCACAGTGGCGGTCTGTTGCGCTATTTCACCCCGCTACAACTTCCTCAGGCATGATGCTTTACACATCGCAGCCAGGCTAGCCAGGCAGACGTGCACACGCGGCACAAACAAAAGCCAGCGAAAGCGAGCGCGCCGCGCTCCCGTTGCGCATATCGCGCGTAGATACAAGCGTACAAGCGTGCTGACGTCATAGGACAAGAGACGCCATCTTGGAGGAATTTTCCTTCCTACAAGGACGTCGCGAATCTCTGAGGCTGACAAAGGAAGATTGCGCGGTTCAGTATTGAAGTAAGTTTTGTTTTAAACCGATAGTTCATTTTTATCACACAAGAAAGGCAGACAAAAGACAAGCTGAATGTTGGAAGCAAAGAAAACCGATGCTTGGCGGCGCCACAGGCGGCCAGGAGAGTTTCGATTTGTTAAGATGCCTCGCGTCTATGAGCTTTGCGTGCCCGGTGGTTTTGTTTTTGACGCGCCTCGATTTACAAGCGCCGAACAGCTGAGGAACTCCAAGTGCCGCTTCAAGAGCTAGTTAACCTTTGAAGGAGCCTGTTAAGGCTTGTCAAATGATCGCCACGGTCGATGAAAAACTATGATGGCACGATGGTGTCTCCGCACGCTCGCCCGGCTAAACATTCCCGGCTGTGCCAGTCAACTTCAAACTACTTAACGGAAATCGTACTTATTAGGGACGGGAGTCAGGTACAAGGCAGTTCAGTAAAACTGCTGATGGCCTAGCTCTGTTAAGCCAGGATATACGTAGCGAAAGCGCGAAGATTTCTGCATCGGAAGAGTGCATTTACTAGATGAGCCTTTATTGATGACTAAGTTGAGCCGTTGTGGCGGAGTAATAGCGTCTCCGCCTCGAATGTCAAAGGCTCTGGTTCGATTCCGAACCTCGGCACTGGATTTTTTTTTATTCAGTGAGTGGGCGGGGGGGTTTCAGTGGCTCCAATAGATGCCGCCACCGAATACGTTGGTTAGCGGTTAAGCGCAGGCTCTGTTAAGGCGCGTTTATGCTCCAGCGTAACACACGCGCGCGCGCTGCACGGCGACGTCACGTCGGCCAAAGCGAGACTCTCTGTACTTCAACTGCACTTGACCGCCAACGCGTTCGGTGGCTTCGGTGCACTCTTACCGCACTGGCGGGGAGACTTGGAGCATGTCTCTTTGACAGCTGAAGCATATGAAGCCCTCATGCTGACAACATATATACTCAACTGCTGCCTGCATGCATTCACTACTATTAGTTGAGCAGAAGTTTTTCTTTGTTCTCACTAGAAAATTCACCAGTGACCCTATTGAGTCTTCAGTTGGAACTCTGAGGCGGTCACTGGGCTGCAATGATCAACTGGATGTGCGTTCAGTACTGTCGGGACTGCAGAAAATCTTGAAGACTGGTATCGCAGCGGCCTACGTGCTGCATCGTGAAGAAGATGAGGAGCACAGCAAAGATCTTACGGCTGCAGTGCCACATACATCTGATATCACTAATGAGCTGCCAGCGGCAGCTCTGCAATTATTGAGGTGCATAAATGTGCACAATGCCCCTGCACCTCTCCCTACGTTGCAGTTTTTGCTACGGTGTATGTAGGCGGGCACATAGCTCGTGTAGTAAATGAGCAAATAGATTGTGAGAAATTCCGCGCGCTTACTACAAAGCCACCCACTAATCAGCTATTTCAGCAGTTTACTCGGCTGCAGGACAGAGGTGGACTGCTTTATCCACCGGATCAGCTGCTGTACATTTTAGAAACACTGCGGCTGTTTGTGGAAGCAGCTTTAAAAGAGAAGCCACAACTTCAGAAGCCATTGAAAACCTTGATAGAGGCAGCAGTGCCAGCTCTCTCCAGATCACACCTCCTGAAGTGTCCTGTAAATGATAGAGGACACCATGAAACTTCGGCTGAACGCATGACCACCAGGTTCGTCAGACTACTGCTAGTGAACTATGCCTGTGCAGTAACGGACAAAAATTACTTGTACAAGCCATTCAGCGAGAAGTCTTTTTCGCGGAAATGCATGAAACAGTAGAGCAGCTGGTTCTGATTTGGAACCTGTAAATAATACTCCTACCTATGCTCCTAAATTTTGTTTTACATGAGGGTATTATGAACCCTAATTTATTCTTAGCTATCTCTTTGAAACCTCTAAATAAATACTACTTGTGCTCCTGAATTTTGTTTAACTCGAGTGTATTATGGATCCTCAATTCTTCTAGCTATCTCTGCACAGAATGCAAAGCACTGTTGATGAATCGTGTAGTGTTCTGTGCAGTACGCACATTGCATGATATGTGAAAAATTTCACAAGCCTCGGAATCAAACGCACTAATTGGCCCTTACGCATAGAGGCTAAGTCACCCTTTCAAGTAGAATAGAAGGATGCAATACAGATTTATTAGCAAATGTTCCGTGTGTGGCAAATAGCGCGCGCCGCGCTTAGTCAGCGCACTTCGCGCTCGTCGCCGCGGTTGCCCCGATGCTGGCCCGACACCTACGTCAGTGGCGCCCTGTAAGGCCGCGCTTCATCAACGCGCATTTTTTTTTATTCCCTTAGCTTGTGGTCACTGCGGGCCTCCGGTATACGTGCCCCCCCCGCCCCCTATCCCCGCAAGCAGTGGCAAAGGCGCGGAGGCACTGGCTGCTTGACAGCACCGCTGTGACGGCCGAAGACGCCTGGTTTTGTTAAGCGCGCCAAGAAAGCATGCGAGGCGCGCACAACGAGCACGTGGTGCCGCTTGGTCTTAGACAGCATTCCCACGGCGACAGAATGCGAACCACCTCGCATTCCGTGATGCCCCCCGCCCCCCCCCCCCTTTTTTTGCATGCTCGATGGCACCGAAGCGTCGCGGGTCTCCACCGTCTCACATTCCTGCGGCGAGCCAGTGGATTAGTGGTCCCGCCAATCAGCTAAAAAAAAACGTTTCATCCTTCGAGAGGCGACGCGCGGGTGCGGCAGGGAAGGGGAAAGCATCAAGCAATAATGGTGAGAACTCCCCCCCCCGGGTAGAGGGTTTTCAGAATGTTTTCGGTATATGTGTTTCTTTTTCTTTTTAGCCAAGCCCCGGGCTCGAAGTTGGGTCCAACCTTCAGGGGCTGTGGCTACCTCCATTGGTTATCGAAGCTTAGGGCGGGCCTCGAAATATGACCCCCCTAACTTCTTTGTTTGAAAAAGCTTTAAAATTGCATGTAAAATCATTGGAGGGCAGTCTTGTCTAATTGAGCTAGAGGCTCCGTGCAGTGGCACGTCATTCTACAGACCTAGACTCTAACCTCGGGTCGATGAGTAAGGTCTTGTCGAGTTTCTCTAGTGTGAGATAATTTCTTTTAAGTTACAGTTTAACTGTCTGTGTGACTCAACTTGTAACGCTGCTTGCCAATGTACATCCTGTAAATATATTTTCTCTTTGTCTCCATCATCTGGCATCAATCATCTTCTGCTCCTTCAACACCGTCGAATTCACGTTCGGAGAGGTCCTGTGCCCCTCCGAAGAAACGCAAAGAACCATCTTTGAATTTACTCGCCTCCAGCAGTGAGAACGGCGCCGGCGCCGCTCCATTGTTATTGCGTTGGGCTGACAACTAGCAAATGGAAAAACTTAAAAAGAAAGATTTTGCTACGCTTGGCGGCCAGACAACAGCCGACGTGCTCTTCGAACTCATCCAATGTGCAGCACCAGCCCACGAGACGGCCTCCCCTCGGAGCCTTCTATCGGAGACGAAAGGAAAGGCTCACATGCTCGTACTTAACCTCGGTGGCCACCCTCTCGCACTGCGTCACGAGTCAGCCCTGGGCACGGCGCACGTTTTGGGCCCAGGCTCACCGGTCGTCTCCCTGCAGCCTGCGGCTCCAGCGCCTTTCGCCCCACCACCAGAAGCCCTGCCGTGGGAGTTCTTCAATTTTGGCCGCAATCTGACCTCCGCGGAGCTCGCCGAAATGCAGCAATACCCTACCGCAGCAACACCGCTGTTGTCTCGCTCTCCGTGGCAATGGACTCTGGTGTACTTCCTGGACACACCACCGCATCGACGCTGCAGATCACGGCCCCATTCGCCACCAACCCCGTCGTGCCGCACCGGCTGAACGGCGGGTTATCCAACAGCACATGGCCGACATGCTCGACCAAGGCATAATTTCCCCTTCGTGTAGCCCCTGGTCCTCTCCCGTCATCTATGTGCGGAAGGAGGACGGGATAATCCGCTTCTGCGTGGATTACCGCAACGCTATCACCCATCTCGACGTCTATCCGCTACGCCGCCTTGACGACGCACTCGACCGACTGAAGGGGTCCCAATACTTCACCACCTTGGACCTCCTTGCGGGCTACTGGCAGCTTCCACTCCAACCCGAAGACGCAGAAAAAGCGGCCTTTGTGAACCCCGACGGCCTCCACCAGTTTAACCGAATGCCTCTCGGCCTCTCCAACGCTCCAGCCGCGTTCCAGTGCCCTATGGACCGCGTGTTGGGCCACATGGAGTGAACCATGGCGCTGGTATACTTGACGTGATTGTCTATTCGGCCATTTTTAAAGAGCATCAGCGACGCCTCAAGCTTGTTCTCGAGGCGCTTACCACCGCGGAGCTTCGCTTGAAATCGAAAAAGTGTTTCTTCGGTTTTGCCAAGGTGACGTACTTAGGTCACGTCGTGGATCACCATGACATTCGTCCCGACCCTGACAAGCTGCGGGCGCTCACTGCTTACGAGGCTCCGGTCACGCCCAAGGAACTTAAAAGTTTCCTTGGATTTGTGTCCTACTTCCTCTGCTTTATTCCCGACATCGCCAAACGAAGCGTGCCGTTAACCGTCCTGCTGAAAAAGAACGCAGCATGGAATTGGACCCCGGCCCAACAGCGAGCGTTCGTCGACATCAAGCTTGCCCTCCTCGAGCCCCCTACCTTGGCCCCCAACGATGAGTCTGCTCCGATCATCTTACACACGGACGCAAGCCAAGATGGACTGGAAGCTGTCCTAAATTTGCAGGACCAAGTGTGCTGACCAGCGTGTCCTGGCCTATGCCAGCCGCCAACTGTTGGATGTTGAGCGGCGCCGGCACTCGTCGGAGCTCGAGTGTCCCGTCGTTGCCTGAGCGGTTGCGAAGTTCCGTCCATACCTATAGGGCGCCACTTTACAATAGTCCCGGACAACAGCGCTCTGACTTGGTTGCAGTCCTCCACGCATTTGAATGCGAAGGTCGCGCACTGGTTGCTCCAGCTACAAGAATACAATTTCACCACCGTGCATCGCCGCGGCTGCACTCATCAAGACGCCGATTTTCCATCGCGCCACCCTTTACCAGTGACGTCTTCGACGGACCTGCGGACTGCGCAGGCCGACGATCCCGACCTAGAGTCCACTCCTTCACCGCCGGTGCTGCGACGTGCACCCGCAAGCTGCGCCGCGCCTATCGACTCACGGACGGTCTCTTGTACCATGTAAAACGGCTCCGTGGTCGGCCCTCCATGTGGTTGCCGGTGGTCCCGGCAACTCTGCTGCCTCATGTCTTGCGCGACTTGCACGGCGCTCCCACGGCAGGCCACCTTGGTCGCGACAAGACTCTCGCGCGCGTCTCAGAGCGCTTTTGGTGGCCCAATATGGGCAGTGGCGTCCTACAACAAGTGGCGTCGTGCCAGACGTGCCAGTACCGGAAGCCCTCTACCGGCAACCCCGAGCCGCCCCTGCAGCCTGTCCCGCCACCCACTTCGCCTTTCGAACTAGTCGGGCTAGACCATTTGGGCCCGTTTCCCAACAAGCGCGCCGGCAACGGGTATGTCTTAATCGGTTGCCGTCGACTTCTCCAAGAGGGTTGAAGCCCTACCCGTCCCTGACACATCATCCTGTCACGCAGTCTTGTTTGTGGAGCGGCATCTCGTTTTCCAGCATGGCGTGCCGGGACGCCCCATCACGGAACGTGCGAGCTGCTTCATGACGCGAGAATTTGCGACCGCTCCGTTCTTTTGGCATCCGGCACTTTACCACGTCCGTCAACCACCCCCCGTGCAACGAACTCGTGGAGCACGTCAACAGTACCTGACTGATGTACTAGCGGCCTATAAGCAGCTCCTTCCCACACCAACTGGCACCGCTTTGTTTCTGACGCGACATTCGCCGTCAACACCACGTACACCTCACGACACAATGCGGGTGACGCCGTTCTCTGTTGTCTATGGCCGAACTCCCTCCATTCCCCTCGACACCCAGCTCGCCCTGCGCCGTCCTACTATCTCTCCAACAAAATATGCCCGCCTCTTTCGTCTCACTCGCCTGGACGCCCGGCACAACCTCCACAAAGCTCATGCGCGTGCACAGGCCTCCTTCCAGGCGGCTCGCCTTGTTCCCTCTTTCTTGCCTGGCGAGCTGGTCCCGGTCCGCCGAACCATCAGCGCTCCGGGACATGCCGCCAAGCTCTGCCATCGATACCGGGGCCCTTATCGTATCTTCGCTCGGCTCGGCCCCGTGGCCTATCGTCTTGAAGATCTGCCTGAGCATTGCCAGCGCGGCGAACACCGAACCTATCCGGAGCATGCTTCGCATCTCAACGATTTGTCTCCGGCGCCCATGATCCAGGAGCCTTGTCCGGTGATGTGACGTAGATGCGCACCCGTTACGCTACTGCTGCCTGCGTCTGTGCCGAAGAGCCGCCCACGAGCCGCTCTGAACTTCTCCTGGATAGTTTGGTGCCCAACCGAACTTTCCCGTCTCCACCACATGTCGATGCCTACAGCGCACCGAGCTACATGCTGGCGAAGGACCTAAACCGAGATTGCCTCATCATGGACCCGGAAGACCTCGATGCCTTCCTCACAAAATGCAACGCCATAACGGCACCACTGAGGAAACACGCTCCGCTCCAGTGAAGCCTGCGGCCATCGCCTTGGGCCGCGTCACCGGAGGCGGCCGCTCCCAACGCTTGCCTCCCCGGACTTGAATGGCCTTACGCTGGCCTTTATTTTTCTCCCCCCTCCCTCACCTTGTGCGGTGGAAAGATGTGACACGCTATGGCGTACGGCGTACGACATCCAAGAGAGCGCTGCGCCGGAAGAAGACAAAGCGCGGTGCGAGAGCGAGAGAGATTTAAGAAGGAAGGAAAACGTTTATTGAGCTCTAGAGAGTAGGTGAGCAATTTGGCGGAGTCAGGTGTGTCGTCCGTCTTCTTAGCAATGGTCGTCTGCCCCCAGTCCAGGGCTCCGCTGGATGCCGCTGCCAGCTGTGCTCGCCGGATTAACCCAAGTTGGACGTCCTGACAGTCGCTGGAGAGCATTCCTTCCCATTGCTCCGCACTCGGGTTTGGTATTTTTGGTGCCACCTCTATTTTCTGGCAGGCCCACGTTATGTGATAGAGCGTGGGTGTTTCATGGCACCATGGGCATTTTTCTGTGTATTGTGTGGGTTGTATTTTGTTGAGTGTATTTAGATTCGGGTATGAGCCCGTCTGTAGCAGCCTCCAGGCGACGGCGTCTTCCCTGGAGAGAGATTTATGTGGTGGGTGGTACCGTTTCCTGCAGCCCTTGTAGTGGTTTAAGATTGCCGAGTAATCTCTAGGGACAGGTTCGGCTTCCTCGAGGTCGCTTGTGGAGGGAGCTCGGTAGAAAGTGTACCCTCGAGCTACCCTGTCGACCGCTTGGTTGCCTTCCACTCCCGCGTGTCCCGGCGTCCATACCATCGTATGTTTTATTGGTTCTTCTGTGCTTTGTTTGGGTCGGTCCCCAGAGCGGAGTATGCGGAGCGCTTTGTGACCTATTCTGCCTAACATGAAGTTTCGGCATGCCGTTTGAGAGTCGGTTAGTATTGTTAAGGATCGCTTAGTCCGGTAGCCCTCCGCTGCCGCTAGAGCGACGGCCACTTCAGCCTCGACTACCGTGCAGTCCCGTAGCGACGCGCTGATGATTTCCCGCATGTCCGAGTTTATCACAGCCGCTACCGCGTTGGGGTTGTTTTGTCCCGTCCTTCTGGGGTATGTGGCTGCGTTCACATACACCGGTGTTGTCTGGCGGGCTAGCGATTTTTGGATGTACTCGGCTCTCGCCTTTCTGCGTTCTTCGTGTAGGTTGGGGTCCATGTTCTTGGGGATGGGGGTCACTCTAATTGTGCCTCGTATGCCGTCCGGGATAGTCGCGGTTCGCTGGATTTCTTGTATTTGTTCGTTGCATCCCAACTTCCGCAGAAGCTCCCTGCCAGACGGAGTCTGCTGTAGTCTCTGCAACTGGGCGACGTGTTGTGCCTCTCTAAGTTCTTCAAAGTTGTTATGAAGTCCTAGTGCTAAAAGGTTCTCTGTGGATGTGCATTGCGGTAGATGGAGTGCTGTTTTGTATGCTTTGCGTATAATCGCATCAATCTGTTGGATTTCGCTTTTGATTGGGTTGTAGTATGGAAGACTGTAGGTG
Organism: Amblyomma americanum; assembly: GCF_052857255.1. Taxonomy (NCBI): domain Eukaryota; kingdom Metazoa; phylum Arthropoda; class Arachnida; order Ixodida; family Ixodidae; genus Amblyomma; species Amblyomma americanum. The sequence goes on from NC_135497.1 coordinate 108,369,242, forward strand.
ACTCGGCTGATCACCAGGCTCCTGACCAGCTTTAGCGTGTCTTCTTCTCGCATGCCCCAGCGTTTATGGGAGACGCGCGTGATCATACGGGCAACTTGTAGGGTGGAAGCTTTGAGTAGAGCAAGTGCATGTGTACACCGTTGGTTTGATTGTATCCACATGCCCAAGATTCTTATTAGTGTTTTCTCTGGTATGCGTTTTCCCTCTAGGTAGACGTTGAGCCTAAGCTCGTCGCTGTTCGGGACTGTGCGGTTTTGTTTCCCTCTCCAGACTCTGAGCAGTTCTGATTTTTCGGTGGAGCATGCTAGCCCTCTCGCTTTTACGTAGTTCTCTACGCAGGTCGCGGCCTCCTGTAGTCTTTCTTCCTTTTCTTTTAGTGAACCCGTATTTGTCCAGATGGTGATGTCGTCGGCATACATGGCATGGTGTATTCCTTCGACTTCCTTAAGTTGTTTTGCAAGGCTGGTCATTGCAACGTTAAAAAGCGTAGGTGAGATGACCGAGCCCTGGGGAGTTCCCTTGTTAAGGGTGTGGAACTTCTCCGAGCGGAGTTCTCTCAGCCCTATCGTCGCTGTTCTATCTGAGAGGAAAGCTTTGACGTAACCGAAGACCCTCCTGCCGCAGTTCAGATCGTCCAGGCCTGTCAGGATGGCTTCGTGGCTTACGTTGTCAAAAGCTCCTTTGATATCCAGTGCCATTATTACGTTCTCTCCGTCCCTAGGGACGTTACTTAGAACTCCTTCTTTGATTTGTAGAAGTACGTCTTGGGTCGACAGCTTCGCCCTGAATCCGAACATACTGTGGGGATAGAGTTCGTGATCCTCCATGTATTGTTGTAGCCTTAATGTTACCACTCTCTCGTAAAGCTTGCCGAGGCACGATGTGAAGGAGATGGGTCTTAGGTTTTCGATTTGTAGCTTTTTACCCGGTTTTGTAATCATAACCACATCTGCATGCTTCCAATCCTCGGGAACGGTCTCCGCTGCCCAGTGCTTGTTGAGGAAATCGGTTAATTCTGCGACTAGCTCGTCACTGAGGTTGCGGATGAGCGCGTTGTTGATTTTGTCCGCACCCGCTGCCGTATTCCTAGTTGTGCTTCGAATTGCTGCATAGACTTCTTCTCGTGTAATGGGTCTATCTAGGTTTGGATTTACTTTCCCCCGATAATCTCTTGCATAGGTTCTCGGGTTTGTGTCTCCGAAGCACTTGATGCGCACTTTGTCCAGGAGTTCCTCATCGGTTCCTTCGAACTGGTGGATTAATCGGTATATTGCTTTATTGTTTTCTGCTTTGGTTTTGGTCGGATCGATGAGCGCTTTCAGGATATGCCATGTCCTAGCTGTGCTCAGAGTTCCGTTGAGGGAGTCACTGAATTGCTGCCAGTTCGTTTTCGCCAACTGTACTGCGTACTCCTCTGCTTTCGTTGTAATTTCTGCTATTTTAAGTTTGAGCTTCCTGTTGTGTTTCTGTTTCTTCCACCTCTTGATTAGACCACGTCTCGCTTCCCATAGCCTAAGCAGCCTGGCGTCTACTTCGGGTGTCTGTGTTGTTCTCTTGATCTCTTTGGTGTGCTCATTTTGCCTTTGCTTGAGTATGTTTCCCCATTTTTCAATCGACTGAATCCCTCCTTTGATGAGGTGTTCGTCGCATGCTTCTCTAAAGGCGTTCCAGTCTGTGATTTTAGCCGTGCCTAGTTGCCGCTTTAGTCGGTCGGAGGCCACTTGGGTTTTGATTATGTAGTGGTCACTCCCCAGATTTTCCATCAGGTTTTCCCATTGCGCCTGTCCCGGACCCTTAATGAAGGTGAGGTCCGGGCAGGATTTAAGAGAATCGCCGCCGCCGGTCGGGTTTTGTCGTGGCTCCCGCATCTCTGGGTAATTTCTGCTGGGCGGGCCCGTGGACCCGTAACAATATTTAGCTATAGCAATTGCCGCGACCGGCAATATCTTTCTTTTTTGCATTTTTTTAAATAGTAATTACCACTACTATACTAATACTGCATCTGCGCCTTCCACGCACTGGCTGCATAGCATGCCGTCATGATCGGCCATGCGCTGTCTCGTTTCGCCTCCCGTACGACTTCAATGGGAACCGAAAAAACTTGGATCTTCGCCAGGTTTTACGGCGGTATTGCTGTAGCTGTCATAACGACCTGAAACGCTATACAGTAAATAGAACTGCGTGTTTTACTACGCGTTTTCTGGGTTTTATGCGAAGCATATTAACGTAGGTTTCGGGCCTTCGCGCGACGCCCGGCGGTGGCCACCATTGACCCTGAAGTGGGGTCACGTGACATGACGTCACGTGATGACGTCACACTGGCTGCAGATGGGGCCTCATATCGCGCCGTCGGTCGCCTCCCGGCGGTGGCCACCATTGACCCTGAAGTGGGGTCACGTGACATGACGTCACGTGATGACGTCACACCGGCTGCAGATGGGGCCTCATATCGCGCCGTCGGACGTCGCCCGGCGGAGGCCTCCACGCTTCGTTTCGCGCCGTCGCGCGCGACGCGGCGGCGGCGCCACCATCGCTGCATCACGTGATATGTGACGTCACGCCAGGGATGAAGCGGCGCGCGCCCGCCGTCGCGTCAGTCTCTGTGCCCGCAACCGCGCCAGCGTCTTTGCGCCGGGCGTGTATGCGGTCAAGATGCCTCCAAACGCTAAGGACAGCCAAAGTCCACGACTCAGTGGGGAAACAGTTTAGACTTGGTGTTGTGTAGAAATGCTCAAAGACAATACAGAATAAGTGACGTGCAAACCAAGAGTCATGCATTTACGGACCATAAGAGTGTGTTTGTCGGGCTGCAAAGAATAAAGTACGACGATTAACCTAAAACCACGTCTCCGTTACTTAGCCCCATCCACACTGAGGCAGCTGCTTAACATGCTTCGCATCCACTGGGCTTAACCTTGATAAGCCTCCAATTTTTTTTTTCCTGCGGAAAGCCACGATGTGATCGGAGCACGGCGTCGGCGGTATCAGCGGCGTGGCATCTAAACAACCGCTTTTTTATCCTGGCGGCTCTCAGATGGCGCCATATGTGCAACTAAATGTGTAGCGCATAAGGTCCTACGGACGCGGCAGAGCGCGCGAAAATGAAGGCGGGCACGAGAAGTGCACGCAAAGTTGTGGACGGAGTGGAGGGCGAACAAGGCCACTTCTCTCGTTGGAAAGGAACGGGCGCACAAAATGCGCGCAAGAGGTAATTTTCAATTACTTTTCTATAGTTTAACGCGCACAAAAAAAATTCTGACGAAATATTGTGCGAAAGCAGTGCGTTTCCTATCCTTTCGTGACTTGAGCAAAGATGGAAGTTAGTGAAGACGACGACTTGCAATGCACAGCGCGAGTGTGTGTTGCAGTTTAACACGAGGCGTATTTGAGGCAACAACAACAAAACACGAGGCCTGATCGGCTGCGGCGATAGCCTAGTGCTTTCGTGCAGTGGCCAGCGCAGCTGATCTGTTCGCGCCGCCATGGTCACCCTCATTCAGAGTCTCGTTTATTTCCCGCCATTTACCGCATCACGAGGCTAACTTCGGAGGCTTCACCACACACCGGCATTTTCCAGGTTAGAGTTTACTGTGCTATGTTGAACAGATGCTCTGCTCACGCGGTTCGGATGACCCAGAGGCACCTGAACAAAGGCGGGGAGTGGGGACGGTCCCCCCCAGCCTCTAGCCCTGGAACTGCTTGCACTAATATTGGATTTATGATTGAAGCACTCCAACTGTAGAGTACCAATAACGTAAGTAGACTGACTGATGTTATTTGCTCTCTAGCCTTATCTACGACTATTTCTTTGAACAATCTAACACGATCGGATTCCAACAACAGATTTTGATTGATGGATCCCACTTTACAAGTGTGGTAAGCACTTAGACTACGCGCAGATATTTTCTAATCTTGTCTGATCCCTCCTCGCGTGCACGGTTTTAAGAATACCCTATTTTATTTCAAAGCTTGTGGGCGATAAAATAAGCATTATTGTCGCTTTTTCTGCTTGTGCCAGCAATTTTTGCAAAAATTCCAGTATTTTTTCGCTTTTTACCAGTCATGCGGGGCACCAGAATCAGTAAGGCTGGAAAGTGAAATGTTTTCCTGCTTTTTTAATTAGCATAATTCGCAATAATTAAGACAGGGTAGATTTTAACTCGTAGTATATGTACATAACGGGCAGGTTTAAGGGGAGCTGCAGGGGACAATTGCCCCTTTAAAGCGAGAAATTTCCTCTCCGGAAACCGCTCTTGCCTAATTTTTTTTTCGACCAGGAAAGTTCAAGAGGGCCATCCGATTAAAAGATCATAGTCTTAAGCCTGGACTCGGCTGAAGAAACAAAGCGTCAACTCGCAAGGAAATGCTCCTCGTTTCGACCACGCTCGACGGCATTGTCCGGTATCTCTGCTACCAGATACCTCTGCACACAGATTTGGCGAGAGCTCTCCACCGGGGGCCTCACTCAGGCCAAAGCCACCTAGAATTTTAGATGGCGGTGCTCAGGCTCACATGTCAAGAAAAGACGTGTAACTATGTCACGCATACCGATCCACGACAACGCTCTTTAAGCCCCAACTCGATGGACACATCCTACGCGTACCGGCGGAGCGCCTACGCGCACGGGCGTACGCTGGATCCTGTCTGCGCATGCGCAAAGCGCGACGCGCGCGCAGGCGCGAGCAGGGCGCAGATATCTGTAGATGTCGGATATCCGCGCCTGAGCGCACGCGCTTGCGCGCGCGTCGGAAGCGGGGTTCGGTTTACAACAATAGGAAGACCGCGGGGCTCTCGGGGACTCTTTTCTTCATGGCTTGAAGCTCTTTCAGGCTACTGGTACTTTTCTTCGCGGTTTAAGTTGTCCTTTCAGCGCCCCCCCCTCCCCCCCCCCCCAAATCCCCTTTCTTCACGCTTGAAATTCCTTCGGTCGGCTCGAGAGGGGGAACGCGCCAGCACAGGGAGCATGGAGGTGGATGCCTTTTTTCGACGACCGTCGCGGCGCAGCGCTGGGCGCGCAGGCGCTCCGCCGTACGCCTAGGATGTGTCCATCGAGTTGGGGCTTTAAGGGGCGCTGTACGATCCCTTTTTTTCTGCATGCGCACGCGTCGTTACGACAGTGCGCAAAGGCTGCGCAAGCACCGAACAATGGAGCGCATGAACGCATCCGCATGTGCGCACAAGTTGGTTCAACTTCAACTTTTTTTCCGCACGAGCGGATGTTCGCATCACGCTAACGCTATTGGCTGCTGTCCCGTGACGTAGTAGCGCACCGGCGCAAGAACGCGCCTCCTCACAAGATGGCCGCCCGCGAAGCGGAGTGAAAAACCAGGCCTAGTAGCTGGTAGCTCTGCCGAGAAACACATAATATTGGCCGCGTGTGACTATTACGAGTGTTGACAGCGACTTAGAGCTTCACTGTATGGGACAGCGGCAAGCAGCAGTCACCTACCCCCCCCCCCCTCCCATAACGTTATTGATCACTGGAGGGCGCTATCGCGTCGGTCAATGCGCCGTCAAGAAAGACACAAGCGCCAGGGCCAAGTTAATTCAGATATATGTTTCATTAACATGCAAGGTGGCAGGAATATACTGAAATGGGAGGAAATAGAAGAACAGTTAAGGCAGGAGGAATTAATGGTACATGGTTTAGTGGAAACGCATCTTAGAGACATGGAGCAATCACCCTGTAACCCAGACTGCGCATGAGAATATTGCAATAGAACAGAGGGCAGCTGAAAGGGGGTGTAATTGGGGCATTCATTCCAAAGGTAAGAATTTCCAAAGGGTTAAACTGGGATGCAAGGAACATTTATGGCTAAAAGGAAAAGTGGCAGGGGAGCAAACACTCCTTGGCTTGGTATACCTGTGGACAGGAGCTAACCCCAAAGAGGAAAACAGGAAAATGTTAGAATGTATTGCAAGCGACATTGATGAGCTAGGAGGACAGGGCGAGATAATTATATTAGGTGACATGAACGCCCATATAGAAGACCTGGATGGGTACACAGATTCGACAGGAAGCATGCTACAAGACATGTGTGACAGGCATGATTTAGTTTTATGCAACAGTACCGAGAAGTGTGAAGGGCTCATAACATGGGAGGCAGGGAGTCTGCACTCGACGATAGATTATGCACTAATGTCACAGGATGTATAATAGATAAGGGGTAATGAGCATAGATGAACATTGTTCCAGAAGTCTAGGTAGTGACCACAAGCGTATCAAGTTGAGTTTCAGAAGAGAAATCAAAGTAGGACTGAAGCGAGATGAACAATCAGAGGAGAATTTTTACTCAGAAAAGCAATTGGAAGCAGCAGCCAAACAAATTGAGAAAGTAATTTTTGAGAACAGTGAAACAGAATGGAATTATACCAAATTAACTCGATTACTGGAGCTAGAGCTAGCTAAGGTGCGAGTACAGCTAAAAGGGAAAAGACGCAAACCCAAGAGTTGGTGGGATGAGGAGATCAAGAGAGCGATAGAGAAACGTCAGGAAGCCTCCAGGGAACACAGATATTTCAAGAGGGGGGAACAAGAAGTTAAAGTAGACAGAAAATGGGATACCTTCATAAAGTGTAGAAGGGAAGCATCCGATTTGATTAATGAGAAAATTAGAAGAAATTGTGCCCAATGGATGTCAAGAGTAAATAAAAAGGATAGAAAAGCAGCTCGAAAATTCTGGAAGCATCTAAATGCAATGAGTAATAAGACTAGGCTAGAACAAAGGTTTGTTGTTACAGATCAGGGTATTCGACTAGAAGGGGATGAAGCGATAAAACACATAGGAACAAGGATGACAGAAAAATTTAAAGAAATGTTGCACATAATTAATGGAAGGAGGATAGACAGGTTACTGCAATAGCTTCACTTAAGCAAAGCGAGTGGGAAAGGACAGAGAAGAAGGTTAATAGTGGCACGTCAACAGGACCAGATGGTATTCCTATTATGTTAATAAAGAAGCTAGGACCAAATTCCAAGCAAACGTTAAAGGGACTATGCAATAAATTAATTGAGATTACGTAAAGCAGACGAGAGATAGGTATTTCATCACTCGTCACCCCAACGCAAGAATTTTTAAGCTGGCATCAATAACAACGAAGATAGAGACGATTAAAAATTAGACTCCTCCTCTCCCCCCTCAACTCGTACACGCGGGGCACCAGACAAAAATAAAGAAAACAGGTCTGGGACTGGGCCCCGCCTTTGAATACGTCATCACATGACGTCCGTTTTGCAAGTTCCTAGCACCCCAGCAGCAGCGTCGGCGGCGTGGCGGAATCTCTCCGGTCTCTCTTCGCCTTCCTGGATTGCGGCGCGCGTCGGGTTTCTTTGCTTGTCGTCTGTTGTAGTTAGCAGTAATAATCCCGGACCTCGAGGCGCGACTGCTCGCTCTTACAGCCGCGATGGGCATCGAGCCCTATGCGTGCCCACTAAGAGCCGTGCGAGTGGCTCCGGAACTCCCGACAGAAGGAGGCGGCAGAGGAAAATTGAAACCATATGCGCGAAGGCAATGTCCTGGCCCGCGCTTGCCCAAGAGAGTCACGCGGCGGCACGAGCAAACGATTTTCACGGCTACCGGAAGTGTGCCCGTGACGTCGTGGCTGCCGTGGCTCCAGCGAATGACAGCGTGTGGTGGCCTGGCGACGTCATGGGTAGTGTGACGTCTTTCTTCCACGATTTTAGTTCCAAATTCGGTCACCACGAGCACACCAATCGGCCCGCGAATTTAAAAAAAGAACAAGTTTTTTTTAATTTATAATAAATTGCCAGCTCAGTTCCGAAGACTTATATTTGGTGTGAATGCTCATTTGCATCATTTCTAAGCACAGAAAACATTTACAAGCGACATTAAATTCTTTGCATAGTCCCTTTAATGCAGTAGTGAATAAAATGATATTGGATGGGAAAGTCCCCGATGAATGACGATTAAGTAGAATGAACATGATATATAAGGGAAAGGGGGACAAAGCTGAGGTAAGTAACTACCATCCCATAACAGTGACATCTGTGGTGTACAGGGTGGTGATGCAGATTATAAAGGACATATTGCAGGCTTGGGTGGAGAACGAAGAGGTGCTAGGGGAGCTACAAAAATGAGTTCCGGAAACAAAGGAGGTTGAAGGACAATCTTTTTTCATTGACGCAGTGTATAGATATTGCTGAAAAGGAACACAGGCCCCTATGGCTAGCATTTCTGGATATTAAGGGAGTCTACGACAACGTTATTCAAGAGTATCTGTGGGACATACTAGGCACATTGGATATGGAAGATGGAGTAATTAATCTTTTGAAAGATATATAAAGGTACCAGAGTACTTATAAAATGGGAAAAAAATGTATCAGAGCCTGTAGAGATACAAAGGGGGCTTAGGCAAGGATGTCCTCTGTCTCCTTTGTTGTTCATGTTGTACCTTGTTGGGATTCAGGTAGCGTGACTGGGCCGGAGAAGAGACGAGGACGATAGGAGGAAGAAAACTGGGAAAACTTTATACAAAGACTATTTACATAATGTACAAGTAAGGGCAACTGAGAGTGCTTCTCAGTAAAGAGAGCTTCTTAGCAGTCGGGAGTCTCTCCCAGCAATCCGCCTTTTTCATTTTCCTGTGCTGCCACCTCGCGTACAACGCTGGAAGCTCACTGGTAGGGTACTGCGCGCCCATCCCGGCCGGACTGAGTGCCGCTCCGGAGCACGTTTTGTTGGAATCTGTCGACGATGGCGTGTCCTGGGCAGCACCTCGTACCTGGAGGATTTCTAGGATTGACTGATGGCTGGGTGCGAAGTCCGAGGCAGGCTGCAGTGCCCACCGAAGAGCAAATTCTTCAGTATTTCCGATCATCCGGCATGCGATGCGAACACCAGCTAGCAAGGGCCGCCGCTTCAGAGATGAAGGCTACATTCGGAACATAATGTTCAATGAAAGATCCCCGATCATTGAGGTTGGCGTTTTCCGCTGTATATGCCTGCCATTCATGAAAGGTGGATACTACATCGTGCACGCAGTAGTACAGAAAACAACTGGGGACAACAGTTTTCACAAGCAATCGTTGTGCTCAAGCGCTGCAGAATAGCTACACGAGCTGTAAAAGCACAAGCGTACTCGCAACAAAGCAGCTCTGCTAGCATTTCACTGTATTTTCCCACAGCACCCCGCTGCATAGGTTAGACAAGCATGCGCGTCCATAAAGACGAGCGCGAGAGGCGCACATTGGCCCATTCCGGCGATACCACGCAGAGCTCTTCATCATGGATATGATTCGAACACACGCATAACGCAGCTTTTTCTTCTGTCTCTTAATACATGCATGGCACATACCCACACGGGGGGATTGGCCAAGGTGTAGTGGCATAAACAAATAAATTTCCATAGGAGATTATGACAAAATTTTAGCACCATGCGTGAATGCTCTCGTAGCTTCTTTTTCGTTGTCCGCTCCATCGCGTGTTGAAAGCGGCTCACAGCACTTGTCCATTTGGCCTCCTTGCTTGAGAAAGCAAAAAGCGTCGGAACGAAGTCTGGGTGCCGCGGTGACATTCAAGGCCTTCCTGTCCATGAATAAAACACTTCGTGATAGACTGCACACGCATTTAAACACAGTAACTCGTCCGTACCTGTCACAAAGTGATTCCGGCACAGTCTTGACGTGCTTGACGGTGCCCAAGGGCGGCCGCGATCGTCGAGCCGGCGAACTGCTTTTATCCACGCTTCGCGTCGAAGGCTGTCCCGGGAAGCGCTCGGAAAGCGAAAAAATCCGTGTTTGCTTCCCTTTACATATTCGGAATTGCAGCCGTATGCAACACATTTCGTAGGTATCGCCAAATGCGTCGCGCTGAACGCCCGACGGCTGCAGCAACGCACCCGCGTAGGAAGCCGGTTTGTTTACACTTCCACGGCCGGTCTCGAGTTACAGTGGCTGGAATATCAGCCACTGTACTCGAGTGGAGAGCGCGGCCCTTCCAATAAGTTTCGAGACACCGCCGCCAGGGGATGGGCGCATGCGCAGTCGCGTCGTGAAAAAGGCGGATTGGTATCTCTCAAGAGGGGGCTCTCTCTGGTACCAAACCAGCAGCTCGTTAAATACTCTTCGTATTCCCCAGATCCCTAGCTGGGGAATACAGTTCGAAGAATGATGTCCAATCACACGATGGCACTGATGGTACCACCCACGGCAGGGCGGTCCTGATGTTCTCTCGCAGCTCGGTCGAGGGAAAGGGAACAGGACCCGGTCACGTTGTCGTCCACGCGGCCTCCAGGTGAGCGCGCACGTGTGTCCGGACCACGCCCATGTGGAATCGGAAGGCGCCTGCGTGACACAGGAATGCAGGCTGTCTCCCAGCAGCGGTTGAAAGATCTTGTACTGATGACCGGAACGCGGAACCTCTGTCGAAGGCGCGGCACTCGGACAATTATTCAACCCCAGCGTGACTGAAGAGGGCAACACTGATCTTGTACTTCGTCGTCTGATGACCGGAAAGAGCACGTGGGGACGCTATTATCGTCGTTACACCCGATGGCCTGTTCGAACACGTGGGGACGCTATTATCGTCGCTGCGCCCGATATTCTTGCAGCCACGTTTCTTCCAAAGGGCTCATTCACCTTCGCGGTGGTTTTTAGGGAATCCTCCCCCATGTCCAAATTTGCCGTTTGCCGAACTCAACAGCAGGAATGGAGCGCGAGCACAACAACCTGCAAGGGTTGAAGACCAAGCTAGAGAGGAGCAGACTAGGCTTCAACCTTTCTTTTTTCAAGCAAGGAAAATTGATTAAACAGTCATTACCGGGACTAATATACGCCGATGATATAGTGCTAATGGCTGACAACAAGGAAGGTTTACAGAAGTTGATAGACATATGTGGTACAGAGGGAGATAGATTAGGTTTTAAGTTTAGTAAGGAAAAATCTGCAGCCATGATATTTAATGACGAGGTCGGCGAGCATAGAATACATGAGTTCACGCTAGAAGTAGTGGATGAGTACAAGTATATTGGGGTGTGGATAAATAACGGTGCTGAGTATCTGACAGAGCATGAAAAATATGTAATGAATAAAGCTAGTAGGAATGCAGCTGTCATGAAAAATAGGGCACTGTGGAATTACAATAGGCATGAAGTGGTAAGAGGGATCTGGAAAGGGGTGATGGCTCCTAGCCTGACTTTCAGTAATGCGGTCCTGTGCATGAGACCAGATGTTCAAGCAAGGTTAGAAATTAAACAACGTGGCGTAGGGAGGCTAGCTTTGGGAGCACATGGCAATACACCAAATCAGGGGGTACTAGGTGATATGGGATGGGCGTCGTTCGAGAGCAGAGAAGCTAGCAGTAAGACAGCATTTGAGGAGCGATTGAGAAAAATGGGGGAAAAGCAGTGGGCTAGGAAAGTTTTCAGATACCTGTATATAAGAAATGTTGATACGAAATGGAGCAAGCGAATTAGAAAATTGACAAGCAAATATCTGGAATGCAGTAGGGGGAAAATCATCAATTATCGGTTAAGAAAAAGGTTAAAGAAACAGAGAGAGCTCTGTGGAAAACAGGGATGCTGACGAAATCAGCACTGGGAACATATAGGATTTTTAAGCAGGAAATTGCCAAAGAAAATATCTATGACAATTGTAGGGGACGCTCTTTGTTGTTTGAGGCCAGGACGGGAGTTCTGCGGACTAAGACATAGAGTCAGGTACCACGAGATAGACACGTTGTGCGTTGCGTGCGGAGAGGAGGAAACGGCTGAACACTTGATACTTTTCTGTAAAGGGCTTCACCCTACAATGGAAAGCAGCGGGGCTGATTTATCCAAGGCATTGGGGTTTAATGACAGTGAAGGGAAAGTAGATTTTAAGCGGGTAGAAATAACCAAGCGAAGGTTATCTGATTGGTGGCTAAAATCAAGAGAAGAGTAAAATTTCTTAAGTAATGGTTAGGTGGCTTGAGCCACCGCCCGATTTAAAGGATTCAGCCGTATCCAGGGACTCCGGAACAGGGGGGGGCAGGGGGGGGGGGCGGTCGCCCCGCCCCCCCCCAACATTTATCCAGGGGGGGCGCCGCCCCCCCTCCTCACTTTCCGACCGCTTACGCTGAAATCGAATTTTCGATAAGTGCTGTAGTTCTAGTGCTTTATAATTTTAAAGAATATTGACATAGTACAGAGATGGCCAACAAACAAACAAATATCATTCAGCACACACAAATGCCAAATTCCCATCATAGGAAACAAATGTAACCTCCCCCCCCCCCCCCCGAAAAAAAAACAATATATCCTCGATATATTGAAAAAGTTAAATATACTAAACTCTCCTTTCCTATCTCACAACGAATCCAAGAAAAAATCTCAACACTAACAATTAACCTGAGCCGATTCACAGGACACACTTGAGGTATGGCACCAAAACACCTAAACGACGTTTACACCAGGGCGACTGAACGCTTCATTCTGTACTCCAAGTCTGGTACAAACAAACATCACAAGTGCGCAGGAAACTACAAACTATCCAACGCTTCCCTCAGAATCACCAAAGCCTTCAGAATAACACCTAACATAGCCCTCCCAATACTTGCAAACGTACCCACCATTCACAATATTCGAAAGATAAAACACACTTTTCAACGCCCTTAATAACAACCCTTCCTTTACAAACGACACCCTCACTATCCCCCCTTCAGTCATCACCACGAAAACGGACCTCCACCTCACCCACCCAACGCAACGCATCAAAATCAACTACTCTTCCGGGCCCCTTACACCATCAGACCTGCATATTTACACCGACGGATCGAAAACAGAGGCATGCTGTGGCCTAGCATATAACGTTCTCACAAAAAAAGAATCGAATCACACAGTATAAACTAAACTTTCTGGATACAGCTCTAACTTTGAGGCCGAGGCTGTGGCCATCATCAAAGCCATTGAATACACAAAAGCCACCACTTCCCAATCAAAACACCATCCTCGCCGACAGCCTCTCAACACTAAAAGGGGCATTTGAAAAGGGGCAATCGTGCCAGGGGCTTCTGAACTCGGGGCATTTGAAAACGGGGCAAATGCAGCGGGGCATTCGGCGCGGGGCATTTGACACGGGGCTTCTGACATCGGGTGCTTTCGTGCACCACCCGGTGGAAATATCAAGTGCAGAGATACGTTTACTGCAGCAGCAGCAGCACTGCAGGCAATGTTTAAAAGAAAGATACATGTATCAATTTAAAATAGAAACCAAGGCATTTATTAAAAGGGAAATTTTTCTTGAATAATGCAAAAATTAACAAAGAACCATAGTGCCAGGTATATCAAACATAATGCATCGAGCAAATAGGAATTATTAAAACAAATGTCAAGTACAAACAGTTGAAAGAAGGTGAAGTCTAATAATACTTTTAAAGGAACGAATAGTTTTAAAATCCTGAGATAAGGTGTAATGAACGGGAGTTTGATTAAAAACTGAGGGAGTATGAGTATGAGTATGAGGGCGTGTGAGTCTGAGGGAGTATGCGTCATGTTTAATGAATTTTGTATTGAAATAATTCAAGTTTGACTTTATTTCTTTGGAAACAAACACAGCAGTTCGAAGTAAAATTATGTCTTCTAAACGAAGTATTTTGGAATCTACTAAGTAATGCAACGTGTGATCTTCAGTTCTTAAACACTAAATGGCACGAATCGCCCTTTTTTTTTTTTACAAAGAGTCAGTAGTATTCTGTTTTGTCGTGGTGCACCAAACTAACAAACAATACTGGAGTCGAGATTCTATAAGCAAATAGTACAGGAATGTTTTAAGCCAGACAGTTAAAAGATTTCTATATTTGTTGATGATACCGAAGGACCTTGAGAGGCTATTTTAAGTTCGCTACGTGGGCATTGGAATGCACGTGGCGCCAGTTTTTGCGGGCGCCAGGCGACGCGCTTTAGACGGAGCGGCGAGCGCCGCTGTTCCGTCGGCTAGCCAGAGAGACCCATTCTTGGGGACAAAACAGGTTGTTGACCCTACGGTGGTGGCGGGACGTGCTATTCTGGGAACAGGGGGACGGAAAGGACGCAAGGGAGAAGATGAGGTTGTAGAGACAAGGTCCGATGTCATTCATCACACCCGACCGCAATGTCTCCACCAGACGAGCGAGTAACAACAAAGAGTGTACGAAGAGATCAGCTCGCGAGGGTCAGGGGCGCCGCACCGCCATGCCAATACGCAGCCGTCGACAGATGCTCTACGAGGAGCGTACAACCTCAGACAGCCGCCATGTCTGCACTTTGACCAAGTGGGGATGCAATTACCGTGGAGCGTGGTTGACAGGGGTGGGGTCTGCTGGCTTTGTATTTGTCTTCGGGCTGGCAGCGGGAAACGATTCTCACGAAAGTCAGCCAGCTGACCGTGCGATAGGAGCAACAAGTATTAACGGTACGTCTTTGCAATATTTTGTTTATACCATGCTCTTCATGAGCAGTTCATGAACATTTAGCGCTTGATGCATTTTTTTAACTTCTCTTACTATTTCTTTGAAGGGATAATAAAAATAAAAGATCCATACAGTGGTCGGCTAAGAATTCCTTTTATCTCACTTATTGCAGAGAACCCAGCAGAGGTTGTACTAGATAGAGAGCCCTCCTTCACAACAGACTTGGACCGGACTACATCGAATTCCGGCGCCTGCGCTCCGGTGGAAACCGCAAGACGCGACGACACGCCCCAGGATGTCCCATCACTGCCTCCCAAGGGCTACAAATTTCCAAGCAACCAAACCGGAAGGTACTGTAAATATGCATGGTTCCAGAAATTCACATGGTTGTCGTACGACTATGAGCGCGACGTCGTCTTTTGCACTGTGTGCCTCATAACCTTCAAAGAAAGAGCAGGAAACGTTGCAGGAGTGGAACCATGTTTTATTCGCGCTGGTTTCAATAACTGGAAAAAGGCTATCGAAAAGTTTCAGTGCCACGAGAAGAGCCAATTTCACTGCGTCTCCGCAAGTCGCCAACTGTCGAGAGAAAAAGGAATGCACGTAGTGCAGCTATTATCTCAACACAGCAGCAGACAGCAAGAGGAAGCCAGGCAGGCACTGCGCGCTATAGTAAGCTCAGTCCGCTACTTATGCCGCACAGGCCAAGCTTTGCAAGGGCAAACAAAGGATGACGGAAACCTTCTTGATCTGCTAGATGAACGATCACAAGACGTGCCTGATTTGAAGAGATGGATGGAGCAGCGAGATAGATGGCTGAGCAGCGACATACAGAACGAGCTCATAGAAATTATGGCTCACAGCGTTCAGCGGGGCATCATAAGGGACGTCAGATGTATTCCCTTCTATGGGATAATCGCTGACGGCACTACCGATGTAACAGGGAATGAGCAATTCACATTTTGTGTGCGGTGGGTAGATGGGATTACACTGGAAGTTCGTGAGGAATTTCTTGGCATGTACAATGCACCAGACAGTAGAGCTGAGACCTTGTATAGAGCCGTGAAGGACATGATTTTGCGTTTAGGTCTGGACTTCCATAACCTAAGGGGGCACTGTTTTGATGGGGCCGCGAATATGGCAGGCAGATTTACCGGCGTGCAGAAAAGGATCACGGACTCTGAACCGCGGTCAATATTTGTACACTGCAGTAACCACTGTCTAGACTTGGCACTCCAGGAGGTCGCAAGGAACTGCGAGGTTGTCGGCGATGCTCTGAACATTGTAAAGGATGTTTCCCATGCAATACTCGAATCTAAAAACAGGAAGACTGTTTATTCGAACGTTGTCCTTCCTCCGGGTAATGATGCCAATGAGCAGGATTGTTCCAGGCCGAACACTTTGCTACCATTGTGTCCAACGAGGTGGACAGTAAGAGTGAAATCAATGGAAAGGTTTATCGAGAACTATGAAAGGGTGCAGGCGACATTGCAGGAACTGGTACAAGTTCAAAGCTCTCTCATTGGCACCAGCAAGACAGCACTGAAAGGATATGAGAAAGTATTGGGGAAGTTCGAAACTTTATTGGGCATCAACCTTTCTATAGCCCTATTTGGCCCATGCGAGGAGCTAGCGAGGATGCATCAACGCCCAGTTTATCGCGCTGCAGGAGCAAAAGAGGCAGCAGAGGCTCTTTGTGACAGCTTGTACAGGCTACGGTCTGACGCCGCATTTGGCGTCCTATGGCAGCGGACGCACTCAAGAGCAACACAGTTAGGGCTAAAGGAGCCTCGAGTGCCCCGAGTCTCGCAGCCGCCGAGAAGGATTCAATTCACAGACAAGCCTCAGGAGCCTGCAGCGCTTGACTGCAAGTCATTACATAGAAAAGAGTTTTTTGCCGCTATCGATCGGATTACCAGCGAGATCCGAAGGCGATTCGAACAGCCTGGCATGGAGCAGCTGATTAGTCTGGAGCGCATTCTGACTGACGCTGCTGGAG
The DNA here is from genome assembly GCF_052857255.1 of Amblyomma americanum. NCBI lineage: Eukaryota > Metazoa > Arthropoda > Arachnida > Ixodida > Ixodidae > Amblyomma > Amblyomma americanum. The sequence goes on from NC_135497.1 coordinate 108,385,625, forward strand.
GTCGAAACTTCGCGGCACACGACTTAAATGAGCTTTTAGGAGCACACGCTGCAGATTTTGACACCAGTAGACTTTCAGCGCAACTCGTGCTTCTCCCAACGCTCCTGCGTGACCAGGGCCCGGCCGCAAGCGAACGCATTTTGCAAATTCTACAGGGGAAGTCTGCAGACATGCCTGAAATGATGGATCAAGTTGTACGGTATACCTGCAACTCGTGTTCTCTGTACCTGCGTCAGCTGCTTCAGGAGAGCGCTCTTTCAGTGCCCTGAGGCGAGTAAAAACATTTTTGCGCAATCGAATGACGCAGAGGAGGCTGACGCACCTTCTCCTGCTGCACGTGCACAAGAGGAGAGCTGCGGACCTGCAACTGGATGTCATTATGAAAGAGTTCGTGTCCAGAACGGCAGAACGAACAGCAACTTTTGGCCTCCTTTGATATCCTCTCCTGCCCGACACCCCCTTGTCATACCAGCCACGAAGCTCATCAATGCGTGGGAATATTCTTGTACTTAGTGCCTAAGCTTTACCTTACTGTGGGAGCGAATGCAGAAACAAATAAAAGACTTTTTTCAGCTTTCGCACCCGTTCGTTTTTCGTTTCGAACGCGTCATTTGCTTAGTCTGCGCATGGTTTGGGAACTTCAGAAATTTCAAACCATTTTTAAAGTGCATGATAATGCAGAATAAGCAAGAATGCAAATATCTAAAATTTAATACTGTTGAAATTACTCATTAAATTAATAATAATATTAATTAATGATAATATTAACATTCATCATCATCATCATCAGCCTTACTACACCCACTGCAGGGCAAAGGCCTCTCCCATGTCTCTCCAATTAACCCTATCCTTTGCCAGCTGCATCCACCCTTTGCCTGCAAACTTCTTAATCTCATCCGCCCACCTAACCTTCTGCCGCACCCTGCTACGCTTACTTTCTCTTGGAACCCACTCCGTTACCCTTAAAGACCAGCGGTTATCTTGCCTTCGCATTACATGCCCTGCCCAAGCCCATTTCTTTCTCTTGATTTCGACCAGGATGTCATTAACCCGTGTTTGTTCCCTCACCCACTCTGCCCGCTTCCGATCTCTTAACGTTACACCTATCATTTTTCTTTCCATGGCTCGCTGCGTTGGCGGTCAGACCTGTGACGCAGCGGAGGGTGCTAAGAATATTAACATTATCATTAATGAAATGTAACATAAATAAATAACAATAGAATATTATAATTATAAAATATTGACACAAAAATAAATACATAAGTAAATACGACATAGAAACACGACCAGGCTTGCCCCCCCACTCCCAAAAAAGTTCCGGAGTCCCTGGCCGTATCCATCCATCCATCTATAAAAAGGCACGCATGACTGGGATAGTCAGTGCGTGGTATGCCCTCGACTGGCGTGTTGTCTTTCACTCGTGCCCGGGAAATGTTCCCGGCCCGGATTATCACAACTGGCGACGAGCGATAAACCACGGTCACGTCTGCGTGCGGCGACTTCAAGATGACAGTCAACCCAGTGACGGTGCTGGAGTCATACCCAATCCCTCGCATCGAGGAGGTGTTTGCAAGGCTAACGGGGGGCGATATGTTTACAAAGCTCGACCTGAGAGTTGCATACCAGCAGATAAAACTGCACGAAGAGACTCAAAAATTTGTCACCCTCAACACCCCGAAGGGCTTGCACCAGTTCACCCGACTTCCGTTTGGGGTGTCGTCAGCCCCGGCTTTATTTCAACGCGAGATGGAGAACCTTCTGCACAATCTTGACCATGTCACGGTATACTTTAACGATATACTGGTGACCGGCGCCAACGACAGCGACTATTGCGCTAACGTGTGCCGAGTCATGGAGCGAATGAGGAGAGCCGGGGTGCGGCTGAATCTTTCTAAACACGAGTTCCTGGTACCTAAAGTGGAGTATCTAGGGCACGTCATCAGTGCAGCCGGTCTTCAACCGACCCCAACCAAGACTGAAGCCCTGCTGGCAGCACCAGTGCTTCGGAATGTGAAGGAGCCACAGAGCTACTTGGGCCTGATCAACTTTTATAGACGGTTCATGCCAAACCTGTCTAATGTGTTGTACCCCCTGAACCGCTTGTTGGGGACAGAAGCCCGGTAGTGCTGGACGTCTGAAGAGGAGCAAGCTTTCCGGAAAAGCAAAAAGCTGCTTACATCCGCTAGAGTTTTAGCGCATTTTGACCCTGCAAGGCCGACTGTCTGGATCACAGATGCCTCACCTTACAGGCTGGGGGCAGACATGGCACAGCGCGAGACGTCGGGGGAAGAGCGTCCCATTGCTTTTGCATCTCGAAGTCTGGCGGCTGCATAAAAGAACTACAGCCAGTTGTACAAGGAAGCGTTAGCGCTCGTGTTTGGGGTCACAGAGTGCAGACAGCACCTGTGAGGTCGTCCGTTCGAAGCCGTCACTGACCACACGCCACTACTATAGGTTTGCTCGCAGCAGACAGACCTGTCCCAGAGTTCTGCTCTCCCAGGGTGCTACGATGGGTAGTGCTGTTGTCTGGGTACCGATATACACTAAGCTACAGGTCTAGTAGCCACATAGCACATGCGGAAGGACTGAGTCGCCTGCCACTTCCCACAACAGAGTTTTCCGTGGACTGCCCTGCTAACGTCTTCATGCTGGTGGGAGAATACCCGCGAACGCTGTCATCTGCTGTTGCTGACGCCGCTGCCCGAGGTTCAGTTGTTACGCGAGTGAGGGAAGCCTTGTGGACTGGCCGCCAGCTGGACATGGGGCCTGAGGGGAAACCGTATGAAACACGGTTCTCCGAGATGAGTGTGCAAACGGACTGCGTGCTCTGGGGCAACCGTGTGTTGGTCCCTGCGTCACTCCAGGGCGACGTCTTGTGGCTGCTTCATGAGGGCCTGCATGGGTGCCGGCTGTAGTCGCAGCCAAGGGAGCGTTTTCATCGGACCTCCAACTTGCAGACGGACGACGTTGGACGCGCCATCAAGATCATCTCCGGCAGGTAAACCGGCTACCCCAGGTTGAGCATAACCCACCGTCCAGCAGAGTCACGGACCCTGACGTTCCTGGGCCCAGTCCCGACATATCCAGAGATCAGAGTTCTGAAATCTCCTGTCCAGGGGTATCAACTGAGGAACCAAGGCAGCCAAGGGCTGCAGAAGGTACAGCGTCCCCTCGTCAAACACCTGTCACCACGCCTCCTCGACGGGGCACCAGGGTTCGTCGGCCTGTACAGCGCTACTACACATAACTCAAATGCTGCCATTGTTACACTTAATCTCCTTATAATTGTTTGGTTTTTTTATTAACTTAGGGTGGGAGGGATGTGACGTTATTGATAACTGGAGTGCACCACCGCGTCGGTCAATAAAAAGGCACGCATGACTGGGCTAGTCAGTGCGTGGTATGCCCTCGACTGGCGTGGTCTTTCACTCGTCTTTCACTCGGATTATCACACCCCCAAGTTGTTTTGTCGCCGTCTACACTGAGCAGACCGAGCTGGTACGAAAGACGTAAGAGTGCCGGTGTCGCGATGTGTGTATTTGGAGCCGTTTGTGATAGCTTCAAGTGTTCTTTATTCGCGCGACGATCTTCACGAACAACAGCGAGAAGTAGCTCCCCAAGGTGAATTTCCTGTGCATACAGCAAGCTTCACAGCGCAGTGGCAAGCGTCAGTGTAGTGAAAGTGATTGCAGTCGGAACGAGTGCTTTTGCGTCAGTCAGTGATATCGCCTGCAAGTATAATTACGTTTTAAAAGCTTACTACGCACGCCTTGTTTTTCGAGTGCTGAAATGAACTTAGAGCTGTGCAGTAGATCCCGGTTCGGGTAAACGCGTGTGTACTGAATTTGAGAACTGCCGTGAGTGCGACGCGACGAAATGAACTTACCAACTTCGAGCTCTGCAGCGAGTCGCAGCGGTTGCAGTGATCGCGAGCACAAGTCGTCGTGCTGCGGCGTATCCATCACCGATATCGATCGTAGTTCGTGTGTACTGTGTTATACCCCTGCCACACTAGCAAATTTAATGTAATTCGGTCTATTTCGGTGCTACACGGTAACAAATGTCACTCGAAAATGATGGCAGTGGCGATCAGTGAAAAAAAAATAGTACAATTCAAACACATCAACGCGCATAAAATATGTTACAAATTGTTCTGTAGTGCTTTAAAAGCGGGTGACAATATTTCTGTGGAATATTATAAGCTTCAAATATTATTTCTCGCCATTCTGCGTCACTTCAGCCATCAAAAGCCAAGCCAAGCACAAAGTCAATCACAAATCTGAAATATGTAAACAAACAAAATGGCTGACACGGCGGCGCGCGGCGACGCGTCGAGCGTGGAAATGACTTCTGAAAAGTGAAGTGCTCAGTTACATCTTTAAGTACTTCCGAGCGAAACGAACATGGCACGCCAACCAACAAGAAACACGCAACCCAGAATGATCGGCGGTCGCGGGAAAGGCCCTGCTTCACGGTCGGCTGCTGCCGTTGGCTGCTGCTGGGACCGAGAGTAATAGCTATCCACGACAGCTACAAGCGTGAAGAGGTTCGCACCAAAACAAACATTTTTTTAGCAGGACTAAGTAAATACAATTTAGAATTTTGAGAGTGCGCACACGATTTTTTCGCGTCGCTTGTTTCTGTTGCGCGTATGGCGTCCAGATCACACATTCTGTTCGACATCGAATGCGAATGAATTTCGTGAACTCTCTCGGTAGCGAATGTCATTCGAACCTAATGAGATTAAATGTTCCCGTGTAGCACCAGATTAATGGCATTAGGTGCGAATGCCATTCGATCCGAATGACATTAAATTTGCTGGTGCGACAACCGCCGTGAGTGCGACGAGACCATTCTGAAATTTGTGTTCTGCGTATGCGAAACGACCTCGGCTGCACAGCGGTTGGGCTGTTTTCTGCCGGGAATACAGAAGCGCTGCCAGCATTCTGCGTCATTGTGCTCCGTAAAGTGCAATTTGCGACTATGAGTGGCTGGATTACGATGGTATGCAGACGGCACTGTGAAATCTGTGTGAAAACATAAGTGTGCATAGCAGCTCTCACATATGGAGTCTTTCTTTTATTTCCTGCTGGCTGCGCGGGACATTAGTGTTAAGTTTGGGTTGTAACATATCACCAGACCAGGAACACTTATGTACGAACAAAAGCCATTGTCACAACTCATTCACCGGTGTTTCACAATGCAGAAGTCTCTAATATTGAGCCCACTAGCGCAGCTCTTTTTCATGAGGGTTTCATTTTATCTCATGTCAAAAAAGACCACAACAGATGCTTAAGCTTGTCAAAGCAAGTAACCCATATACAATTGTGCCTTATTAATATGAACACTTTGGTTCTGGATCAGAGCTGTACATACAGTTTTCCATAATACTGAATCGTGATTAAAAATGAAATGCATTTCCAGTAAACTGCTGTGATTACAATTTATTTCTTGCTTAGCAGCGTGCAGTGAACTTTGATTTTAGGCAAATGCTAGAAATATTGAGTCCATTATCGCGGTTCCCATGGCTATTGGTAAAATGCAGTGATTTCGAAGTGCTCCGTGAGCCATGACAATCGGGATAGAAACTGTACTCTTTGAATCAGCACCTGATCCCATATTTATTGTTGCTTTCACTACACTGCTGTCGCCGAGGTGCTCAACAACTTGACTTTACTGGTGTCGAACAGTTGTTAACTAGCACTTCCTATGTAAGCTGTACCAGCTTGTGTGAGACATTCTCGAAGCCTTTAGAAGCATATGTCATCAATGCACATGCAGCTGCTGTGTTTATCTACCTGTGACTGCCTGCAGCGAACATTATTTGCCTGCAGGATGAAGGCGATGGTGGGCCTATGAGAATGTATTTGTCATAAATGTAGATTGCTCCCTAGAATTCCTTCGCCTTCTTTGCATTTTCTGCATTTCTAAATTTGTTTGCTTGAATGCAGATGCTTGTTTGCACCTTCCACAATGCTCTGCTATAGGTTTCTGTAGACACGCATCTGTTCACGTTTGTCGTATGGTCGTGACAGGGCCACATTTGTGCATATTGCCAAAACCACGTTAACAAGGTTTATTTTGATTTTTCAAAATGTGCTATGCGCTATTGCACCGTGGTTGGCCCTGCAATGCTGACATTGAGCCGTTTCTAAAAGTCCTACAGTGCGGGTGCAGCCATCGACCTGTCGAGGTTGAGATCACATTTAATTTCAACCCATTTCCTTACTGCTTAGATTGTATTTGAAGATTCCCTGCTTTGCACCTGTGCTGAGTTGTCCTTGTGGCCGACATGCTTTAACTCGAGTAGTTTTTTTTCTTCTTGATGTGTGCTCTGTTAAAAAAAAAACAATAAATTAGTGTTGCAAGTAAACATCTGTGAGATTATAACAAAAAGGTTATACAGCCGGCCAGCAGCTTAATTTGCGCAGTGAACAAAGTGCACCAGGAAATGAGTCTCCGAGCCTTTCAGAGCCAATGGTTTCGACACCAGAAAGAGAAGTGCTTCTGAAAGTCTGTCTGAAAGTGCAAGTGGAGAGAGTCGGCGTGCCTGGCTGTTCAATGTTTAACAAAACCTGCACGCTGTGCTGCAACTGGTATGAGGGCAATTCTAGGGTGCAACAGCCATATGATCCAGTCTGTATTTGTCGCCAAACACTTCTAACACTCCTTGCACTATGTTATAGTATCTGGTTACCACAGTCCAGACGTTCGCATTGCAGTCCATATTACATGACAAAAATATGCTGGTCGCAATTGGCTTCGTGCATTTAAGCCCTGTCATTTGTCCAAACAGCAAGTTTCTATGTTAAGGCATGCATGCTTTTATAAAGTTTCATCCCCAGAAAAACTGTCCATAATTCAAGCCATCATATCACAGGGTGGATATTAACGAGTCATGGCTGCATACAGCAGAATGCGGTAAATTTTTTAGTTCTGATAATGCCACAAGCACCAAATCATTGCACCATTTCTATGACTAGCATGGGTTTCCGATCGTGAAAAACACTATATACTCTCACACTGCTAGATTGTTGTGGCCCACTAAATTGCTCCTTCCAGATCGGTACGCTTTTTGAAAAGCATTCCTGTGATAGCCAACTTTTCGTTCTTCGTGACATACACTTGCTCCTTAGTCTCTTTGAGAAATAATGCGATAAAATCCTTTATAAAATAATGTCTTGCATCATACTGTTCTGAGTGGGATTTAAGTGATCCTAGCCAGTTAAGAGCAGTTGGCCCATGCTAACTCTTGTTCATCCTGCCTTTTTTTGGAATCTCGGTCAACCCCAAAGGTGTTATGCTTGGCCCTGTCCTTTTTGTTACATTCATTAATGACCTTCCTTTCACTTGATGGGAATAACGCGCTACACACGCAGAAAAACCGACAACTGAAACGACGGACACAGGACAAGCCCCCCATTGTGCAAATCACAAATGTTCACATTACTTTGAACGGACTACAATTTTAGCTCGTGCAAGGGACCAGAAAGAAAGAAAATAAAAGAAGCCTTTGAGATATGGGAGGCCGTTGAAGACGAGAGCGCAAGCACACCCTCGGTGTTGTTATCAAGTGAGGAGTTAGAACTAATCAAGAAACGAAAGATCATGCGATACAGCCGGTGGCAATGAATTCATTGTTTTGAGCATGTGCATGAAATGTATTTATGTTCCCTTGTGCCAGAATAAATTTTAGTTGTTAGTGCATGCTTGTCCTGTGTCCATCATTTCAGTTGTCAGTTCTTGTCCATGTGTAGCACGTTATTCCCATCAAATGTGCAACCAACTAGTCCATATTGCTGCCTTGCTTCCTTTCACTGTTTCATTTCACTAGTCTTCATTGATTGCTATATGGTCTGCCATCCCACTATCAATATCAACATTCCAACCCTCCAGAACAGCCGTCTGCATGCTCGTGAATGGCTTGTTTGGCAATGTTAATAGGACCGCATTAATAGTTGTTAATGTCAGCCATACCCGTCTCCATTGCAAGCTTATATGTGTCAGTATTTCCTTTGTGCTTGTGTCCTACCCTGTGAAGCAGGGTAGGACACAAGCAAGTGAAGCAACACGGAGACTTCCATTGTGATGCGGTTAAAATGCTAGGTGCGTGTGTTTATGCATGTGACTTTTATGTGCGTGTGTCATTTGATCCTTATCCTCATCTGAAATGGCCAGCCAGGTATGTTATGGGGCCAGCATTTACAGTGTTTATAAAAGGGTGTCTCCTGCTCCTCTATAATAAAGCTACGTTTCACATACATTTCTGTTGTCATGAATGGAGTGAGATTACAGCTGCTGTGAATTTTGCGTGTGAATGTGATTTTTTTACATTGACAGCAGTGAAATGCACGGAAAGGCACAAACCTGTACTCAATGTTAATTCATTCATAGAGTTGCTGTTTTCCTTACCTTAGTAACAAGAGTTTTCATATAAGGTCTTAAGGAGGATTATCATTTTAGTGCATTATTTTGAAAAAAAGACATTTGTTTGCCTAATACATGCAGCCCTTCTAGGACTGTTGAAATTCACATACACTCCCTGTATGAAGCTGAAAAGTAGGCATAGCCTAGGCAAAGATCTTCAAGCAGGTTAACGACTAAGTCATTTTAATGTAAGGTATGCCTAAAGGGAACTTTGCCAGTTTGAAAACCAAGTGGCAATGAAATAAGCTTTACTTTGCAAAAGATGTTGCTAATAACAACAGCTAGCACGGTCAAAAATTTTATACATGACAAGTTGTGCAGAAAATGCTCACTTTTATCTGCTGTTTTGGGAACCAGATTCACTGTTACGATCCCTCATTTTTTTCTGCTCAGAAAAGAGTCTTAAACATTACTGTAAAGCAACATGAGAGGATATACGCATGTATGTCCTGCACACACTTATATACTTATTTTTTATTTCATGTTTTGCAACAACACAGCTTTCACCTTGTAAATATATTTCTACAAATTCTGCTTGAGATAACCACTATGCATGGTCAGTGCATCCTGTTTCCCTGAATATATGAAGTATTCTTTCCCAACCTCAACGAGGAGCCGTCCAGATGTAAGCCAGTTTACCAACTCCCACATCTTATGTTTACACTGAAGGTAAAAGGCATGTATGGCTTTTTACTAAGTACTAAGCAATCACTTTGTTCTCATTCACATGGGCACTTTCAGAATTTTTTGGAGTTGTACAGATAACATGCCAGCTTGTTTCTGCATGTGACACCATTGATTGGCTCTGAGCACAACTCTCCAGGCTTGTTTGCATTGCTGCATTCTAGCTTGTGCAATTGTCATTGCAATATGAGCTAAGGAATGACTGCTAAAATAAAACTGGTCGCCCGCTGTCATTGCAAAAAACAAAGCTGTGCATTTCAGTGCAGTGATAGATGGCTTAGCCCATTTAATTGTCACCACACTGTGCTATTTCAATTTTGCCTTTTCTAACGGACCAAATAACATTACAGAGAGAAAGCAGTACTGCTGCACGGTACTCTTCTGTGAAATGCACAACTGCTGCAGTTACAACTGATCTTACATATTGCAAATTACTGGGAATGTCATAATTTTCTTGTGTATTAAGGTCCGTATTCAGCAGTGGAGTACTAAAATATGGAATTTTTAATACATGCACATTTCAGATACACACTACATATATCGACGAATAGATAAGTGTCTTTTGCAATAACAGTTAAAAGGGGAGACAACAAGGAGGCCTGTTTACTTCACATTGTTACCGTCAACTAAACTGTGCATGGATTAATGGAAAAGCTACACAATAAAGGCAATTAAAATACATTTAAAAAGACTGCAGTGTGCTAGTTCGAATAATTGATGATTTAACCTGTGCCTGGTTTCAGCTATGTGAATTTTCCTGTTATAATTACAAACGATCGAATATGTACAGCTTGTTCTAGTCCCATATACTTGGCTCCGGGAATTCGCAGTATGATTTGCGTCGTCGTTCTGAACTCTTTATTGCATGTTAGCTAGGGTATAGCGTAACTTTCAATGAGGGCACTCTTCAAATATCAGGAGGATAAAAACCTTAGATCATAGTTAGAACGGTTGCATATATATGGTTGGTCTTTAGCATAGTCTAGCCGACTAGCGGTCGAACGAGTTGTGTCATGATTTTGCCTCGTATCACCCTGTGTCATTGACCTCCTGTGTAGCTAAGTTGATGGAGAAGCTGGTAAATGAACGCTTATCATGGTGGCTTGAGGACAGCAAGGCACTGCCATCATGTATGACAGGATTCCGCCAAGGTCTTAGTGCCCAAGATAGCGTCTTAGACTTGATCAGTCAAATTGAACACCAGAGAGCTTTCGGCCTTTCCACCTTAGCCATTTTTCTTGATGTTGCGAAAGCTTATGACAGTGTGCTTCAGACTCAATTCTAAACAGTTTGCAAGGCATGGGCATACAGGGCCATATGTTAAGATTCATTTACAAGTTTATAAGTGATCGCGCGGTTCGTGTACGGTTAGGGAGTACGTTAAGCACCGAAAGGGTTCTATCACGAGGTGTGCCTCAAGGAAGTGTTCTTTCCCCCACGCTCTTTAACGCCGTAATGGCTGGCCTGCCCGATTTGTTGAAAAAAAGTTGCAGGCAAGTGCATATGTCACTTTATGCTGACGACATTTGTATTTGGATTACTGGCTACCAACACAAGCGATTAGCCCTGATAGCTCGACAGGCTATACTTTCGGCACAAGCTTACCTTCAAGGTGTGGGGTTGTCTCTGTCAGTGGACAAATCCGGCTTTATTCTGTTTCCAGGTGTAGGAAGACGTCAAGCGCGGTTGAAGATAGACCTCGGTCACTCTTGCATCCGTCAATTCAACCACGCGCGTTTCCTGGGCGTCATTATTGACTCCCGTCTACAGTGGCGAAAAGTTGTAGACGCGATTGTTTCATCTATATCTTCTCGTCTCAATGTTATCCGTAGAATTGCACGTGAGCAATGGGGAAACCATCCTTCTTCAATGGTCAAACTTCATGAAGCGCTGGTGGTCAGCCGGATAATGTATCAATTACCTTTAATTTCCCCCTCGGCATCACAACTTGAGCGTCTCGAAGTTGTCCACAGAAAGGGCCTAAGAAGAGCCATTGGAGTTCCCCAGGCGGCTGCGAATAAGGCAGTACTTCATTAGTCCCTATCGAAACCTCTTAGCCTTATCGCTTCTCAGAGACTATTAATGCATCTTGACCGCTTAGGAGAGACGGTAGCTGGGCGATCCCTTCTCCAGCGGCTCTGCAAGAGATATGAGTCGAACGCTTACTTGGCACTCAATACTCTTAGTTCTTTAGGCATTAATGTCCGAAGGCAAAGGAAACGGTTGAAACCCCCCTGGTCTTTTCCGACCCTCGACTGTAAGGTCACAATTCCACATGTGAGCGCAAAGCGCAGCTCTCCTTTGGCAGCAACGCGTTCGCTTGTACTGGAATACTTGGAAATAGAGTATGCCTGCCATCTCCAAATTTTCACGGATGGTTCTGTGGACAAGGACAAACAAGCTAGCGCAGCGGCTTTTTACATTCCTTCTATGGACTGTAAGAGGTCCGTACACTGTACTGCTGTCGTATCCTCCACAACGGCTGAAAGTGTTGCTATTGAGGCGGCTTTACGGAAGTTAGGGTCTTGTCCGGCTCAACCTGTTGTCATCCTAACTGATTCAAAATCTGCCCTTCAGAGGTTAGAGCGCGGATTCCCTACTGACGCCTTGTCTCTAAGCTCTCTGCGCTTGGTGCAGAATCTGCACAGCAGAGGCTTTAATCTACATTTCCAGTGGGTGCCCTCTCACATAGGAGTCAACGGTAATGAGGTGGCAGACAGTCTCGCCCATAAAGCTATCTCAAGGATTCCATCAAAAAAAGTACCTCAAGATGGGAAAAGTCTCTGCAGGAAAACGGTGCTCGATCACTTCAGTACCCTGTGGAGTGCGTCCCACAAGCCATGTGTGACCAAGGGACTGAGAAGATCTCAGGCGACCTTTCTACATCGAATTCGCACGGCCTCTGCTCACACTCCTGCATGGATGCATAAGACCAGCATAGCATCGTCTCCGCTCTGCTCTTTATGTGGTGCGTGCGGGGATATCGAACATTATATTATGTACTGCCCACAGTACAACGCGGAAAGGCATGTGATGTTAGCTTCCTTCAGGAAGACAGGAACCCGTCACAGCACAGTGCAGGACATTGTCTACCCGAGTGGAAACCAGACATGCAGAAGGGAGGCTGCACGCCTTCTTTTAACATTTCTGCAGAACACGGATCTTGTTTTTAATTGGTGACAGCAGGAACGGACTTTGGCCTACTGTGATTGAATGTGTGCGTAGATGGTGTCTTCCGGAGTGGACTACTTTATACTGTGAGTGAATGTGTGTATGGAGTGTGGCACTACAATGGCCTATGTTCTACTGTGACTGAATATGTGCATAGATGGTGACTTCTGGAGTGGACTGTGATGTGAACTGTGTGGATTGATTGTGTGCATAGATGGTGACTGCGGGAGAGGATGTGTGCTATTATAAGAGACTGTGTGCTTAGCGGGGTAGATGCGGCATTGTTAATATCGAAGGGACGCTGCGGTGGAGCAATTGCCGGCAGATAAAGCAAGGCTAACCCCACCTGTAGCATTCAACACCTCAACTCAACTCACGATCTCGGTGTGATGCCTTTTATCACTTTCTGAAGTCGAAATAGCGCAAACGTTAATCGTTCCCCGCGACACTGTTTTAGAACCTCGCCTGCGGTGTTGCAAGGTTTGTTGCGACTTCGTTCGTGGACGTCAGAATTGGCCGCGCCGAGATTCATGGCTATCACAGCCGATCGCGGTTTTATCTGCTGCGAAAAATCTCACAGCTAAACATGTCTCGGGTGAGCCACCATATCAATGTGTGTGAATTCGTACGGCAAGATATCTTCGTGTTTTGCTACGGCACATGCCTGTGCTGCCGCACGGGCGGCACTGACGAACGCGCCAATCAGAACGCCGAAGTCGTCCGCTCGGTCGCATGCAGCAAACTTGATCGTACAACACCTCGTCCGCAACGCACGCGACCGTGCGGATGGTCGTAACGACGCGTGCGCATGCGGGAAAGAAAAAGTGATCGTACAGCGCCCCTAAGCGGTAACTCAATGAACACTTCCTCGCGTATGTGCGGAGTGCCTGCGTGCCTGCGCGCCCGCCGCGACGGGCGTTGAAAGGGGCATGCACCTCCATGCTCCAGGTGCTGGCTCGTTCCCCCTCTCGAGCCGACGGAAAGAATTTCAAGGCGTGAAGAAAAAAGGTTTGGGGGGCGCTGAAATGGCAACTTCCGGTGCTTGCACACACTCCCAATGCACCGAGGCTCCTCCCCCGCCCAGTGCTTGCACACACTCCCAGTGCACCGCGGCTCCCCTCCCTGTTGCGGGCTGATGTTCCTGCTGCGGCGGTGCGACTGCTGACTGGGTCCCACGGCCAAGGACATCAACGGAAGCGACGGCGACCACCTCTCCCCCCACATACATCCCCTTCCCCTGGTCCCCAAGAGTGATGCCCAAAGGGCCAACATACATCGGGACCAGTGTCCCCCTCCCCCCACTTCATAGCACCAACCACCACCACCACCACCATCACCGTGAAGGAAAGTGGGGGAACCTGAAAGAGCTCCAACCCATGAAAAAAAGTCCCCGAGAGTACCCTAGGGTGCCTTGATGCGCGCCCGCTCTAGTGTTTCTGTATATGTGTTCCTGCGGGAGCATATACAGGAACACTAGCCCGCTCTAGTACCCGCGGTCTTCCGATTGTTGTAAACCTGAGCCCTCTTCCGACGCGCGCGCGAGCGCCCGTGCGCAGGCGCGGATATCTGGCATGTACAGATTTATTTCCATTTTCTGTACTTGTACATATTGTATATTACCCCTATCTTTTTTTACTATCGCTCCCCCCTTTCAATCCTTCTCCCTGTCCTTTTATTCCCGCTAGTCGCAGCTCAGGTGCTTCAGGTTTCGGTGGCAGATGCCGCGGCTAGCAACATATTTTCCTTCCATAGTTATTTTATTAATAAATAGCCACTAACATAACATGTACAGATATCTGCGCCCCGCTCGCTAGTCGCGCATGCGTAGACAGGCTCCAGCGTTTCGCCAGTGCGCGTAGGCGATCCGCCCGTACGCCTAGGATGTGTCCATCGAGCTGGGGCTTACGGAGCCACAGCCCGCGTTCCGAGTCTTCATAATCGCTACCATATATGATCATCAGTCTCGAGATTAGTGCGTTAACGTGGGTCATCTCAGTTATTTTGCTTTCGCACCGTGTGAATATTAGTCAGTCATGGCGGAAAGTTAGGCTAGTTCGTTTTCTCGCATCATAAACGAGTGCAGTGCTACAGACGAGGTCTAAATGAATAAATGAACGAGCTGTTTGTTTAGAAGGGGAGGAAAAAAAAGAGACAGGACATGCGCTGATGAATGGCAAGCTCTCGTGAGAAAATATATCTGTAGCGCGATAGCGTTAAGTGGCCTGTGTCGCACAGAAGCCAGCGTCATCATTGGCCTTGAGCGAAAAATCTTGAGAAGTAACCTAGGCGACAGGTGGACCACCCAGGTCACGTGACCTAGTGACGTCATTTAAAACTGCCCACCGTGGCAGGTGGCAGTTAAATTAATGATTGGTCGCTCGGGAAGAGCAACCTGGGATGCGCAAGCGCCACCGGTGGCCGCACATGTCACTGCCAGTGCAGTGGCGCATTTCTTAACCGCTGCACCACTGCGCTGGTAGTGGTATGAGGGCTCCCAGGGATCTATGAATGTAGAGTAGAGAATGACCAGTTCCGCGTTTATGGGCATTAATTAACACTATCGCGTCATACCCTTAAGGCCGAGCTTAGGTGTCCCCTTTAAGCTTCCTTTTGCGACGTCAATGGGCCGGCTCTTACGAATGAGCGTAATGTTTTTTTTCCACTCGTGCTAGATCGCAGTTGTTTTTTTTAATTGGTTTTTTGGGGAAAGGAAATGGCGCAGTATCTGTCTCATATATCTTTGGACACCTGAACCGCGCCGTAAGGGAAGGGATAAAGGAGGGAGTGAAAGAAGAAAGGAAGAATAGGTGCCGTAGTGGAGGGCTCCGGAATAATTTCGACCACCTATGGATCTTTAACGTGCACTGACATCGCACAGCACACGGGCGCCTTAGCGTTTTTCCTCCATAAAAACGCAGCCGCAGCGGTCGGGTTTGAACCCGGGAACTCCGGATCAGTAGTCGAGCGCCCTAACCCTAGATCGCAGTTGTAAATTGTAGAATTTAGCTAGTTCAAAGTATGGCTCTTCAGGGCAAAATAGCCACTAGGGGACAACGCGTTTTCCTCACACGGAGGGAAGCAACCAGTGGGCAAGGGGAAAGTAGTGTTCCTATATATGCTCCCGCAGGGAGCAGAGCTGCGCGACTATTTTCCCGCGCCGCTCGTAACACTATTCGCGGCGCGGTGATCACGTGTTCACGCTGACCTATTTTGTTCCAAACCATGTCTGCGCATGCCCAACACATGTTATCCGGCTGGGGGGTATTGTGAAGCCCCCACTGGAAGGAGGATGGGGTCCGAGGTTCCCCATCTTGAGCGCAGTCTGCTTTGTTATCCGACTGAGGGGGCATTGTGAAGCCCCACAGAGATAAGGACGGGTATTCTAAAGGACCGTCTTGTGAGGCTCCTGCCACACGAGAAGCAGCTTTCCCTCAGAGCTTGGAACAAAATGGCGGACCTTCGCGCAACTCTGCTCCCTGCGGGAGCATATACAGGAACACTAGGGGCAAGCAGGAACTTGCTTGGCGATGCACCCCGGTTCCTCAGTGTGGTCGGTGAGCGAAAATGTAGAGCTCGTCTCCAACACACGATTGAGAACATCGAAGGCGCTAAAATCCGCAAACTTGCCAACGCACGTTCAAACCAGCGGGTTGTCGACGTCGCGCGACAAGTTTTAACCGATTCGTTTCGCTTGCGGTATCAGACAAGTCGCGAGCGACCGGAACAAATTTGAACTAATCCCGGTCGCGCGACGTCTGCAGCTCGCTGGTGTGCGAGCAGACAAGGTGAAGACGAACGTCCATAAGGTGACGTAGACTTCTGCGAATGTTATACAAACGCCTTTGACACAGCCGTGATCAGAGACCAGAAGTGACGCCGCTGCATGTCCGCCATAAATAGATCGGGCCTTCAGTCTGGTCATTGGCAAGCCGGTGTTCAGCTTCCCATATTCAGGTAATGCGCGAAATACGCACTGTTTGACCGGAAGCCCGCTTTGTTCGCTCGTTTCACCCACTTCAGCACGGGCAATAGTTGAGAAACCCAGCAGGCTTTGTTGAGGTGAAGACTCGAAGGGGCGAAACGTGACAAGGGCGGAAACGGAAGAGCAGCAGTCCTTCGCGCATGTTGTCCGGGCTACATTTGAGCACTTATAAACGGCTGCGTGCAGGAAGCAATTGCAAAAAGGGCTGGTGTGGACAGAACTTCGGATCTTAAGCATTTCAAAGACGGTGGCCTTGGAGGAACATTCCGCCTCTTGTGACAGCTCTTTCGTTCCCACTCAGTGGTACTTGAAGATGAGATTTCTGTTTTTGTAAGCAGAGCGCATGTATTGCATACATACAACTGAAGTATGCGGTGGCAAATACCCCTCAAAGGAGGCCCTCCAGCCAATGGCGTCGACCGACTCTCATGACGTCGAGGATAAATTCATTTGCCGAAAGCACCTGCCAGTCATATGCGATTTCACGCTAGGGGATTATCCGCGACGTCATGAGTCGACGCCATTTGCTGGAGGGCCTCCTTTGAGGGGCATTCGCCGCTGCTTTCCAGAGTTGTATCCGATTATTTGTGCATACTAGATGTATTCCACTGCAGGAATATGCAAAGTTTTTGGATTTCTTTAGTTCTTAACATTAGAGCTCTCAGTCCCTCGTTATTTTTTATCAAAGGCGCGTATTTGCGTGATTTTAGAACAGCGGAAATTCCCGAAAATTTTTTTGAACATTTTGAACATTTTAATGCGACATAATTACATGATTCATGAGGCGGAACATCCGGCGCTGTCACGGTCCACGCCAGACGATCCGAAAACCCACGAGACATCATGACGTCACCGGCAGTGCCTACATCATCAGGAAAGAAAGAAAAATAACATTTCTGAAAAAAAATTTCTCTGGGCGTTGGTTTCAAACCCAGGCCGGCGCGAACAGATCACCTTCATTGGCCACTTTATTAGAGCAATGCGCCATCACCGCTCTTTTTTCAACATGGAGTGCGCAGCACAACACCAACACACGCAATAGTGCAAGTCTGTCGCTCTGGGTTTGGGTATCGTCGTATCCAATGACTTCCATGCGGACGGCGGGAAAAGATCAGCTTCGCTGGCCACTGCATTAGAATAGTACGCCATCGCCGCAGCCGAACACCCCGTATGCATGCTTTCGCATTCACAGCACGTATGTAGTCTTAAGTGCACTCCATAATTTTTTCGAACAACTTGTAATAAAATACTGTTATATAAAAATAAATGATCGCAATAGGAAAAAAAGATCACAGTGATCAATGAGGTAATAAATGGAACAAAAATAAATAAAAATACCTCCTGGTTTTGCCTCCAGTCAAAAAAAAAAGTTCCGGAGTTCCTGGGGCGACCCACGCTGAAGGGCACAACTTCATGATCGTAAAATCGCTTGAACGTGCGTGTGCGTGCGTGAGTGCGGGTGCGCCCTCGCCCACGCGTGGGGAACTGCGCTGGCTTGCTGGTCCAGGATTTCCAAACATCGCACCTCATTATCTCGAGGCGCCCGGCCCGACAAACGAGACACGAAAGCTTTGCCGAGACAAAAGTGGTGCATCCTTTAATAAAAGTAATTTCGAAAGTAATTATTTCCGCTGCGAAATTAATGCCCCGAAGTTAATTCACAGCATTAATACGTAAATTACAAGGTCAGAAAAATTGTTCATACACTACATATTATTAGAAAAGTGACTAATTGCACTACAGTAATTTAATTACAGCCATGTGTGACTCCCGTCAACAAAAATAAACTTGATCAACATGTGAGGAATGCCATTTCTGAAACAAGGCAACTGGACTGCATTGTGGTTCGCATCTTAGAATGAGAGAAGCCTACTGAATGTAAGCAAAACACGCGGGCTTACCATAAAAAAAATGCATGCGATGTTAGACCATGCGTGCTGTGAGCGCAAACAATACTTGGCGTTTTAGTTGAGTGAAATGGCCAATCCCACCGCAAGGACACAGGCGAAAAAACTCAATTCATTGCTTTTATTTTGACAGTATGAACTCACAGAGTGAATAAACGACCACAAATGAGAATTGAAATGTGATCAAACTTTGCTAAGCTGGTACGCATTTTTCCCCGCGCATCGCAAGCAAGCTCCGTCTAGTAAGCTGCCCTCAGTGCATCGAAGGCGGCAGCTTCTACATGTGCACTGTTCTTACACGCCTCGCGCTCAGCTAGTCTCACAGGAACCTACAGCGACGTGTTTGCAACAGAAGAAGAGGCAGAACTTACATATGCTGTGCGAAAAAAAAAAGACAAAAATAGCTTGCCGACGTTGCCGACAGAAAACAGGACCCACAATAGCCACCGCAAGCCCTACACAGTTTACCGTTCTGCGCCTCAAGCGTACGACGACATGCCGCCCAAAATCGTGGCTTTTTGGCCTTGTTGGTGCATGGTCATAGCGGGAGAATATAGCGCAGAGTAGGACAGGACGCAAGAAGAAACGAACACCACGAGCGCTAACTCAATATACGCCTTATAGCGCTCGTGTTGTTCGTTTCTTCTTGCGTCCTCTGCGCTATATTCTTCTGCTATGGACACGCCGCTCTCGCTGGAAACGGTGAGCGGAACACTGAGCTACAAATTGCTAAAAAGGACAAACAACGCTTTACAGAAATAGCACATGCTGCTGCTGACATTTTACACCACGCTTTAGCGTAATTCGTAAATCCTAATCCATCTGCCTCATTGGTTCCACTCGGGCAACGTCGTCGAGAAGCGCAAGCCGCAGATTGAAATCCTACCATCACTCCGAAAGAAATTAACGTAGTTGTAATTGATGCGTACGTACCCGACCAAACGCTGAACGAGAAAGTGGCGTCAGAACGTTGATGTCTTCAAGAAGTACTTGATGCGACGAAAACTTTAGACGGACGGCAGGAAAACGGATAACCAAACTCCACTGAAGAACAGAACGCGGACGAACAAGCAACGCAGGCCTAGCGCTCTTAAATAGTATAAATAGAAAGCAGTAGCCACAATGTTGTCCACTCTGAACTCGGGTATGATGGGTAAGCGCCATCTGAGATTATACACGACAATTTTAGAATTTCATCGCGCCAACGATCGGCAATAAGACTATAAAATTCTTAAGATGCAAACTCCTTTTTACTTTAGCAGTAATAAAATTATGAAGTTAAACATATGCTGAAAAATACAATAGCAGATTTTTTTTCTTGCTCGTTTACTTTTTAACGGGATGAACCAGGTGGTGTTGGATGAACGCTGCATAGTGAAACTATAGTGAAACCATCTCGGCTCACAGCTTCTGACACCAACTTTTGGTTTCTATTTCTTGTTCTAAAGCGTTAGTTCCTCCAGTTTCCCTTTCTTTCTGGGCTGAGATAGGTTTTTTCGTTTTTGTTGTTTTAGTAAACGCGCTTTCTCCCTACGTAATATAGGTAGGTAGGAAAAAACTTTATTGAAAATGCCGGCAACCGACGGTTTGACGCGTCGTGACGTTGGCCAAGCGTCGACCCGGGGTTATGCCCTCCTCTGCACTACCCCCGTTCGGCCCGTTTGTGGTGGGTCGTGAGGCTTGTGCTTTTCGAGCGCACCTGCTGGACCCCTACGTAATATAATTGTATGTCGATTTGGAGGCGGACGACTGCGGGTGTGCGTCAAGTGCAGCTGAGCCAGGTAAGCTCTTTTGAGAAACTTACTACGAAACAAAATTACCGCAATACCCAAGTTCTGTGCGCAGTTTCAGCTAAACGAGCCAGCGGTTGAGGAGAGAATATTTTTGAGTCTTTACGATGAAGACGCACAATACTGCATTTTAACTCGCGTCGCGTTCTTTGCCATGCTGCAAACAGCAACTTCCCTTTATTACACTGAGCAACCTGTTTCCACCTGTGTACCTAAAAATAGCCTGAAAAATTTTCCATCACCGGAACGAAGAAAACCAAATAATTTAGGATGAGGTCGTCAGACGGTTGCGGGCGAGGACTAATACGAATCCACTGCGTTTCCATGCATGTGTCATAAGCGTCGCGTCGATTGGGTCAAGCGCCAACGATGGCACAGAGCAGTGCCGCGGAACGCTGCAGACGTGGAGGAAAAAAAAATAGACTCGGTGGAGGGGGGAGTGCGTCGGCCAGCGTTCGCAAGCCAAGTGCGCGTAAAGCCGAAAATGAAAAATGGTTTTGGAGAAATGCAAATGGCGCAGTAATTGTCCCACATCTCGGTGGATACCCGAACTCACGAGCCGTGCCCGAACCGCGTCGTTAGGGAAGAGAGGAAGGTGGAAGTGATAGAAGAGAGAAAGAGCTTCCGTAGTGGAGGACTCCGGAATAATTTCCACCACCTTGGGATCTTCAACGTGCACTGCATGACATCGCGCAGCACATGGGCGCCATAGCGTTTCGCCTCCATCGGAACGCGGCCGCCGCGTCGTGGTTTGAACGAAACGAAAATTGGTTTTTCAGGAAATGAAATGGCGCAGTAATTGGAGAGTTAGTTTCACGTACGTAGAGGCTTCACGTACGTAGAGCTCTTACGGGTGAACAGTGCGCATGCAGAGAACTCAAAAGGTATGCGCGAGTCTCACGTACATACTTGTCTTGGATGATTTAGGCTACAACCAGTGTCTGTGTTTTAGATGGCGCTAGAAGTAACGCGCGGCGTGCGTCGCGTTCGTGTAACTATAAGGGTTTCAAACGTCCTGCGTGCAGGCTACGTAGACTTCTCACGTTTGCGTACGTGAACGCTCTACGTACGTGAAACTAAACCTCTCTAATGAACGCTGCGGCCTATTTCGCTGTGTGCGCGCGTTTGACCTTTAACCGACCTTGAACCACGTGACAGCTATGACGTCACTCAGGCGCCGTCGACGCCGAAACCGAGCGCTCGCCTCTGTTTCTATAGGCCGTCGGCGTTCATTGCGTTCATTGACGTTGACTATGTTGACTCCGATGTTTTTGAGGAAAGGAAGGGCGCATAACTGGCTCCCAGGGTGAGTGGACGCCATAGAGTTTCTTACTATTAAGTGGAGGGAAAGCTGGCGCCCCGCCTATGGGAGTTAGCATGGAGCTTCCTCGAGACCACCTGCACCACCATGGGCGCTTTAAGCATCATAGGGCGGAGAGCTACCGACTGCAGAACTTTTGCCCCAAAAATAATGAAAACACAAACATTGTTCGATAATCAAGAATGTCCTATCATTAAATGTGCTCTTTATAAATTGTAACAAACGAGCAGAAAAGCATGTAAATGCAAAGTTTGTTTGCTCAAAATAAGCGATGGCTTGCTCTCCTGTTGGCCAAGCATTTCAGACCACAAAAGCCAATATTTCGTGCTTAACAGACGCACTTAAAAAATGTTTTGAAAAAATGTTGTCGCTTCAACATTTTAAAGGTTTTTCCACAGCATTTCGGGAAACAAAAACATTTTATTGGCGTCGTGTGCTGTTGCGTTTTCGCCACTATAGTTTTTGCGCACTATTTTTACGCCGAAGTCGTTTGCGCACGGAGCGCGCCCTGGATACGGAATTTCTTAGTAACGCCACTCTGTCTTCCTGAAAAAAACAAAACCTACTGTTCCGCACCAATTAGCTCATCGCCCATGATGCTTTGCGCTCCCATGGATGTGCAGGTGCAGCGACGCAAGCTTTCCCTCTAGTTGATAGTAAGAAACTCCAAGTTGGACGCCTCAGTTGCGCGTTGAGGTACGTGGCTGTGGTGAGAGAGAGGTGTGGGCTGCATGCGTTAGCACTGACAGCGTTGTGGCAGACACGCGGCACTGCAGGAATAGGCCGCAGCGTTCTTTGGGTGACCAGCCTCTCACGAACAACCATTAATTTAACTGCCACCTACCAGAGTGGCACGGTGGGCGAGCTGGCTATCCAGTGTGCGGAACACAACGTTACAGACGCCAAGCCGCGCCTACTTGCCCGATACAGCACAGCTTTCGCTCTCTAACCAGGTTCAGCAGTAGTTAAACCGCAGCTTAATTTTTTATTTGCTCTTCGAGTCAGTCCGTAATGTTTTGGCGGTGGTAAGTTTTAGTGCGCGCGGCCTATGGCGCGGGCGTCTACAGCAAGGAGATGGATTTAGTCAGTTTGCCGCGCTGATCTGCGAATGCGCGCGCGCAGCTGAAATACATATCAGCGCACGCTATCACGTTGCGTGATCACGGGGGTGACAGACTCTCTCTTTTTTACTTTTTATGACTAGGCTATCAGCGGACGCTGTCTCCTGAGTGTTCAGCAGTAAACCAGCGAGACGTATAGCAAACGACTGACTGGTGGTTGAAGGTGGCTGAAGCAAGCTTCTGTCCTAACGAAGTCGGCGGAAATGTCGGGGTCGAAAGACACGTCCTGCTCCGCTTCGTCCGCTTCGACTGCGCGGCCACCATCTGAGCCAGGGCACTCTAGGACTTACCAGCTAAGATCAAAGGGCCCTGTTGAGTTGCCCAGCAAGGCTGCTCGGCCAATTGAGGTTGGCCCGCAGTATCAGGCTGACATTCCCGAGCGATTGAGCGAACACGAAACGCCTCCTTATGAGACCGAGGATGAGCTCCTGTGGGATCCGTCCAAGCTGTCGGACAGCGATGTGAAGCATTATCTTGAGCGTAGCAACGCTGGCGGCAGCACGCGGGGCGAAGAGGAAGCATTAAGCCTGCTGCAGCACTGTGAACACAGCATTAGAGAAGCGCTGAAAAGACAACGGATGGGCACTGCCACTACGACGAAGACGCGTCCCTGGTCCGAAGAGGAACGCCAAAGCTTTGAGAATGGCTTTCGCTTGTACGGGAAGGACTTTTGCAAAATCCAGGTTCGTGAGTTACCTGCCCGCTCGGTTGGCGAGCTGGTGGAATATTATTACCTGTGGAAGAAAACCGAGCGGCACGACACCTTTGTCAGACTCCCGAAGAAGAGGAGCAAGAAGGATGAATAAACATTTTATTGAAAAAGCAGACTGAGGTTCTTGCGGGTGAAGCCCCTATTCCAGGGCCCCACTGGCTCTAGCGGCTCGTTCGGCTTGGTCCAAGGTTGCCTGCTGGCTTTCCAGGTCCTGCCGGGCGATCGAGTCGCGCCTCCCATGACCTTTCAAGTTCGTTGCGTGTGACGAGGGGTGAGTTTCCCTTTGCTGGTCTTTGCAATGCCAAGTGATGTGTTGGTGTGTCGCCGCACTAAGGACAGCGGTCATCGTATTGGGACGGGTGTATTTTGCTGAGTGTGTGTACGTTGGACATGTGTTGGTTTGTAGGCGTCTCCAGTCCCTGGATTGCCAGCGTGTGAGTTTAGGGTGGGGTGACGCCATTTTCTGCCTGGCGCGTCTTTGGCTGTCGATGATATCTTGCGGCAGCGTAGGTACGTGTGAGGTATCGCTCCCGGGTCGATGTGTCCGCGGCTCGGAAAATTAGTCCTCGAGCCAGGCGGTCCGCCCGTTCGTTTCCCTGTACACCTTCGTGAGCGGGGCACCATGTGATGATATGATCTTCTCGATGGTTGGTTCCTAGTATGCCTAGGACGCTCCGAGGGAGGCCGTCCCTGAGAAACAGTCGGCAAGCTTCTTGCGAATCCGTGAGAACAATAATAATAATAATAATAATTGGTTTTGGGGGGAAAGGAAATGGCGCAGTATCTGTCTCATATATCGTTGGACACCTGAACCGCGCCGTAAGGGAAGGGATAAGAGAGGGAGTGAAAGAAGAAAGGAAGAAGAGGTGCCGTAGTGGAGGGCTCCGGAATAATTTCGACCACCTGGGGATCTTTAACGTGCACTGACATCGCACAGCACACGGGCGCCTTAGCGTTTTTCCTCCATAAAAACGCAGCCGCCGCGGTCGGGTTCCAACCCGGGAACTCCGGATCAGTAGTCGAGCGCCCTAACCACTGAGCCACCGCGGCGGGGTGACAACAAGTGCAGATTGCCTCTTGCCCTCTGCCGCTCGTATATGGCTAGTGCTATGGATCCCGCTCCGGCCACGGCCGTGCTCTTGGTGCGGATCGTAGCCGACGTGATCGCTTGGTTTCCTCTAGTGACGACCGCAGCAAATGCTCTCAGCCTCAAGGGGTAGGGAGTTGCGTCTGTGTAGTGGGTGTTTGGGTCGTTGCGTAACCGTTCGAGTGCCACCGCTCTCGCTGTTGGGTCTCAGGTAGCGTGACTGGGCCGGAGAAGAGACGAGGACGATCGGAGGAAGAAAACTTGGAAAACTGTATACAAGGACTATTTACATTATGTACAAGTACGGGCAACTGAGAGGGCTTCTCAGTAAAGAGAGCTTCTTAGGAGTCGGGAGTCTCTGATACCTCTCAAGAAAGGGGCTCTCTTCTGGCATCAAACCAGCAGCTCCTTAAATACTCTTCGTATTCCCCAGATCCCTAGCTGGGGAATACAGTTCGAAAAATGATGTCCAATCAAACGATGGCACTGATGGTACCACCCACGGCAGGGCGGTCCTGATGTTTCTTCGCAGCTCGGTCGAGGGAAAGGGAACAGGACTAGGTCACGTTGTCGTCCCCGCGGCTTCCAGGTGGCCGCGCACGTGCGTCCGGAGGGCACCTGCATGACACAGGAATGCAGGCTGTCGAAAGAGCTTGTACTGGTGACCGGAACGCGGAGGCTCTGTCGCAGGTGCGGCACTCGCGCAATTGTTCAAGTCCAGCGTGACTGAAGGGGACCACACTGATACCGCACTTCGTCGCGGCGAGGACCGGAACGAATACGCTTAAGCAGTAACCGCATGAGGCGAAAATTAGCGGCGACACGCCACGCGATGGCATCGCGCGATGGGCTGAGGGCCGCCGAAGCACTGTCGCTCATCGCGTCGCCCAGGTTCTGGGTAGGCAAAAAATTTCGCCCATCGCCCGGAAGTGCCGTGCGAGACTAGCCAATGACGGTAGGCCTTGCGGGTGAGTAACTTCCGATTCGTCTTGCGCGCGAAAGTCGATTTTTTTTTTCAGCGGGCTTTCCGCGGAGCAACAGCCGACGCATCCCTCACCATGGCAAGAATTTAACGAAATGCTCATTAATGAAGTTCAAAAGTAAAGGGTGTTGTGGGTATGTCCTACACGCACTATAAGTCGCAAGAGCGCAGGAATGTCGCCTGGCGCCTCATCGCAGCGTCCCTCGGGCGCACTTTTCTGCGTCACGTGACTTTGTGTAGACTAAATATAAAATTATTACCTAAATATATTTTCAATGTTTTTTATTGTGTTTTATCTTGTATGAAGCCTTAAGAGCGTTGTTCTACGCGTTAATTAACGCAAAATGACTGAACGCTGAAGCTGCCGCAATCGAGCAACACTGAAAACGCGCCGCTCCGACGCCGAGTCCCGTCGCTTCGTGCGGTTTGCGACAGCGGCAGCGATTGGCGACGGCGACGTCATCGCGCGACGTATCGCGAAGGAATATCGCCTCATGCGGTTACCGCTTTATGGTCGTCGCTGGCATTCCTGTGGACGCTATCGTCGCTGCTTTCGGCATTCCTTTTCGAACACGTGGGGACGCTATTGTCGTCGTTCCCTCTGGCAGTGCTGCAGTCACGTCTCCCCCAGAGGGCTCACCCACCCTCGCGGTGCTCTTCATGGAATCCTCCCCATGCCCCACTTCGCCGAATTCCACAGCAGGAAGGAAGCGCGAGCACAACATCGCTCGTCTGCGGCCGGCGTTAAACATGAGGCGCATGTTCTTGGGTATTGGGTCCACGTGTATGCGTTCCCCGTCTTGCCATCTGGGTGACGAGCAAGCCCTAACGACGGACTACATGAACTACTTCCTGGATGAGAAATTCTAGCGACAGCAGGAATGACAGCAGCAGCGCGACCGGTCAGTGAGCTCGAGTGAGCTGAAGCGGCGCCGGAAGCCCGGTAGCCACACTGTGGGCAACCGAGAGAGTGGCCTAGAGGTACATGGCACAACCTCAGCAGCCTTTTGAGGTTAAGACTGCCTCATGCCAGTTCAGAATAAAGCAAGTTCTTGTTGAAACATGAATGACTTCAATGAAACGCGATAAGCGAGGGCGTAAGCACAGAACCCTTCGGAAGCTTTGGTTTTGTGATGGCAAAAAAAAAACACGACGAAGTTTGTCTAAAACCCTAGCGTTCAGGAGAGTCCCGGACATTAGATTCCGCGTGCACGTATTTTTTCAAACTATGTTTCAATATCGTGATGTTCAGAAGGTGGTGGGAGGTGACACAAAAAGCCAAAAGGAGGCTTGACGGGTAATGTGCCCCTGTACAAGGCATAAGCGATTACTGCGGTGGCGTAGAAACAGAAAGGTTTACATTTCAAAAATAGAACACAATAGAATTACCATATTATATATGCCATAGCACAAAGTTTTAAAAGTTACAAGTAGTAGCAGTAAAGGACGCTTGTTAGACAACGACCACATGCAAAGCACGCCTACCGCCTGGGAGACGAGTCGACGTTGCTCTTCCCTTTCAACGCCAAACCAGTCGATACAGGTGGTGATAGAAAGGGAAAGAGGGATAGGAACCCGAATGCTGAGCAGCCGAGCAGTAGAAAAGGCAATGGCGTATAGGCAATAGGAATAGGGGCGGTTGAGATAGAAGCGATCGATAGCGATAGAGAAAGAGGCGGGAGGGGGGATGAATGCTTTCATTTGGCTGTGCCGAAGAAGGTGAACCTCCGGGATGGTGAGCGATGGATGAAGGTGAGGGTAGATACGCTTGTCTCGACGGAGCTGGAGGTATATCTTCTTGACAGTGCGGCGCAGTCTCCTACCGGCCTTCTAAGGCTTAGGCAACGGATCAACGGTGTCCGGTTAGAGTGTTGCGGACGAACTGATGAGCCAGCTCATTGCCGTCAGATCCTGAATGCCCTGGGACCCAGCGAAGGAAAACGGTGGAAGGCTGCATAGTGCGGAGACCACTCCTTCGACCTCCTGTTGAAGGAAAGGAGGTGGGGCGCGCTTCATGTGGCGGACAGCGGTTTGGAAGTCGGAGTAGACCGTGTACTCGGGGAGGGAGAGAAAGAGTGCAAAAGGCTGGAGGGCATGTGCGATGACAGAGATTTCGAGACATATTGCGTCCGGAAGGCGAAGATATGGGCCGTTGGTGTAGGTTTCGGGTGCAGTAATGCATATGGGAGGATGTCCAAGATGGGGATTGTACAGAGCGCAGCCGCAGGAACCTTGAGCAGCCACGAAGGAGGCATCCATGTAGGCCACTCCTTGGGTAGCAAGCAAAGAAGGGAATGGTGTTGTGCGGCCGCATCACGACGGCCGGCATGCAGGACGAAGGGCATGTTGGACGGGAGGGGTAGGATACGAAGGTTGGGAGCCGAGGTGGGTATAGGAGAGGTGAAGGTGGAGAAGGAAATGGAAGAGATAGCCGCTTGAGCCAGTAACCATTGACCCTGACTGGTAATGGAAAGCTGGGCTAGCTGGCAGCCATGGTGGAAAATGAAAAGAGAGTGGAGAGGAGGAAGAGGCCCGTGGACAATAGGGGGTGATAGGAAGATTGAGAGCTGCATTGTAGAGGCTACAAGGGTGGTCTTGAGTGCGTTTAGTCGATTACGGGCGAAACAGACGTAAGGGTTGGAGTGCAAGAACTTCAGGGCGAGCGCGTGGGCAACCCGGCATGCATGACCCTCACCAGAGTGCCGAGTGACCGGACGCCAGAGGCGGTGGGCTACCGAGTGGCAGGTCGTGAGAGCATATAGTGGAGGGCTGGCACGTTCTTGGCCGCATGCGAAGGGAAATATAGAGAGAAACGCTGTATTTGACGACAAATCAAACGCCCAGCAAGTCTTCGGCCTGTCGTACCAGGGACAGTTGGTCATCCTTTTGTGCCGTCCCCAGTAAAGCCTGTTTCACATGGTGCGACGGGACCGAAAAATTACGGCCCGGTCGCACTGCCGTTGCAACGGTAATCGCAGCCGCCGTTTCACATGCCAACGATTTCAGTCGGTGCCGTCGGCACCCTAGCGTCGGTGCGGCCTTTCAGTGGCCGAAAATTCTTCGGCTGCAATAAATGTCAAACATCGTGGCAGGCGTTGATTTCGTAATCATGGGTAATAATATTGAGCTGTGATGTATTATTAAGTTCAATAAAACGTTTTCGAGATTTTCCTGTCATGTCGCTGAGCTCCTATTGGCTGACTACTGTGGCCATCGCTGCGACCGCACCGACGCTGCGACAATGCGACCAACTTGTTGAAAGTCTGTCGCAGTGGCCCTGCGACGAGAACGACGCGCATTTCTGTCGCACAGCGGCAGAAATCGCACTGCGCTGCGGCAACAATCGCATCATGTGAAACGGCCTTAAGGCATGGTGGGGATAGGGTAAGTAGCAGGGCAGCAGGGCGATGCGCACTGGAAGAGGCAGTTTTCTAGGTTGTCGTGTGTGTATGTGGGGGGGGGGGGCGCAGTTTGGAAAGGACGGGTTGAAACGCGCTCGAAAGAGGAATAATCGGGTGGAGAGAGGAGCCTGTTCAGCTGAATTTATCGGACGTTGTGGGTGTGAGTAATGGAGGAATTGCACTCACAGGAACTAAGTGTCTGCAGGGTTTCACACAAATGAGAGTAGTGTTGAGCAATTTGCTTCCTGTAGATAAGGGCTTCGTCATCAGAGGGTAGACTTGACCAGCGGATCGCGGGTGTCCAGTGTGAAGTATGGCGGGCGAACTGATGTCATAACTCATTGTCTGTAATCCCAGCGTGGTCAGGTATACACTTAAGTTGTTATGTGGGGTCAGTAATTTTTTTGATGGTCCGTTGGGTTCTTCGGAAGGGTGCAGACCCTTCCAAACGTTGTTGTACGGCGGTGATGAAGGGAGATGTGCAGATGAAGGTCAAAGAGAGAATATATTTACAGTATGTACAAGGGCAACCTGCGTTACAAGTTGAGTCACACAGACGGTCAAGCTGTAACTGACGAAGGCAATTCTGACACAGAGAAACACTCTCTACAAGCCCTTACTCATCGACGCGAGGTTAGAGTCTAGGGTTGTAGAATTACGTGCCACTGCACGGAGCCTCTAGCTCAAGTAGACAAGAGTCCCTCCAATGATTTTGCATGCAGTTTTAAAGCTTTTGCAAACAAAGAAATTAGGGCGGTCATATATCGAGGCCCGCGCTAAGGTTCGATAACCAATGGAGGTAGCAACAGCCCCTGAAGGTTGGACCCAACTTCGAGCCCGGGGCTTGGCCATAAAGAAAAATAAACATATACAGAAAACATTTTGAAAACCTTCTCCCCGAGGGGAGTTCTCGGCCTTAGCGCTTGATCCTTTCCCTTTCCCTTTCCCTGAAGCGTTTTTTTTAGCTAATTGGCGGGACCACTGACCCACTGGCTCGCCGCAGGAATGTCAGACGGTGGAGAACCGCGACGCTTCGGTGCCATCGAGAATGCAAAAAAAAAAGAAAAAAAAAGAGGCCCATCGCGGAATGCGAGGTGGTTCGAATTCTGCCGCCGTGGGAATGCTTCCTGAGACCAAGCGGCCCCACGTGCTCGTTGTTCGCGCCTCGCATGCTTTCTTGGCGCCAGGTGTCCTCGGCCGTCACAGTGGTGCTGTTAAGCAGCCAGTGCTTCCTGCGCCTTTGCCACTGCTTGCGGGGATAGGGGGGGGCCTAGACCGGAGGCCCGCAGTGACCACCAGCTAAATGAATAAAAAAGATATGCGCGTTGATGAAGCGCGGCCTTACACGTCCACCCTAAGATGCTAAATGAGCTTGGAGCCCGCTCATTTACGCAAAACCAAATAAAGGCCGCGGCAACGTGAAACTCAAATTGCTGCCAGAAATAATCAGTTCTACAAGCAAACAAAAAAAAAGTCGCGGCACCGACAAAAGAACAACACACTTCGTTATAAACATTTCATAAATGAAGTTCCTCACAGTACGAGCGTCAGTGTGCCAGCGTCCTTGCAAATGGTTCCGGTCACACACCACTGTTCACGTCACAAAGTGCAGCGAGTGAACGGGAACATTCACGCCTGCCTGAGGGGTCATGGCTCAATTATTGCTTTGCTCTTTTCCCCAGCTGATGTTGGGGACGCGAGATAACGCGTCGGCGTTGCCGTTGCAGGCGCCTCGCCTGTGCGTTACAACCACATTGTAGCGCTGTAAGGCCAGTGCCCACCTTGCTAGTTTCGCTCCATGAGGCGTGCTCGTCGTCAGATAAGCAAGAGGATTGTGATCGGAGACCACGTTAATCTGTGCACCAAACACCCAGTGGTCAAATTTCTTAAGCGACCAAATTATGGCGAATGCCTCGCACTCGATTGTTGACCAGCGGGTCTGAGTTGGCGTGAACGGTGACTGGCGAAGGCGATCGGTTCCTCTCGCCCCGCCTCTCCCATCTGTGCCAAGCAAGCTCCGGCCGCGAATTCGGATGCATCCGTGAACAGCCAATACGGCTTGCGGATATCGGGGGTGTTTAGCGCTGCCGCTTCGCAAAGCGACTCCTTTAGCTTATCAAAAGCCTGCTGCGCTTCCAGAGTCCAAGGAATCGCGTTTGGTACCCCTCGCTTCGTTAAGGACGTGAGTGGCGCGGCGACCTCAGCGTAGTTCTGGACATACTCGCGGTAGTAGCCACATAGCCCCAGCAGGCTTCGCAGCTGCTTTTTTGTGGTGGGCGGCGCGAGGTCCTGAATAGCGGCTAGCTTCTCGGGGTCCGGCCCGTGGGTACCACCTCCCACTACGTGACCTAAGTACCTAATCTGTGCCTGTGCGACTTGGCACTTCTCCGGGCTCACCTTAAGTTTTGCTTCGCGGAGTAAGCCAAACACAATGGTCAGCTGCTTCAGATGTTCCTGCCACGAAGTTGAGAAAATAGCGATGTCATCGAGATACGCCGCAGCGTAGGCCTGATGCCTGGACAGCAGCGTATTCATCATTCGTTGGAAAGTGGCAGCCGCATTTTTTAGCCCAAATGGCATGACGCGCCAAGCGTACTGTCCTTCGTGGGTCACGAACGCGGTCAAATGTTGGCTTTCGGGGGCCACTGGTACCTGCCAATAACCTCGTCGCAGGTCTACTAGTGTAATGAACTTCGCGCGGCCTACCCTCATAATTAACTCCTGTGGGGGTGTCATCGGGAATGCATCAGTGCGTGTGGCTGCGTCAGCGCGCGGTAATCGATGCACAGGCGCTCTGAGCCGTCCTTCTTCCCCACACAGACCACGGGATGAGCGTAGTCACTCTCTACGGGGTATATGAGACCCAGGTCTAACAACTCGTCAACCTGGCGGCTAACCTCAACCCTAAGAAGCTCGGACACTCGATATGGGAAGGCGCGTTTTGGCTGGTACCCGTCTTGTAACTCGATTTTGTGCAGTCCCACTTCGGCCGCTCCCGGTGTTTCATCGAACAGGTCAGCGTAACCGGCGAACAGTTTCGTCATTTCAGCGCGCTGCTGAGAGCCCAAATGTGCCAGTTTCTCCTGTTCGATGAAAAATGGACCCGACTGTGTGGGTGCAGGGCGAGGTGTGCACTCAATTTCTCTGAAATCCGTGTCTTTGTCGAATACGACATCAACGTGGCTAACCCGCGCGTAGTATTTGCATGCACAAGTGGCGCGGCTCGCGCTCCGCGGTATCGATCCTGTAGGAGTTTTGCCTTTCCTGCGCGGTTATGGCACATGGGCCGAGCCATTTAGGAGCTAATTTGTTGTCGCGGTCGGTATCAAACACGAGAACTTGATCTCCGACGCTGAAAACCTTGTTCCTAGCCTGCCTATTGTACGCCTGCGCGTAGCTCCCCTGTCGTGCGCTTGCCGTTAGCCCCGCTACTGCCGCGGCTATCTCTAGCTGTTCGCGCAGCTGTCTCAAATATTTTGTGGGCTCTTCCCTTAGTGTGTTTGGGAGTGGCTACTCACCCGTCCAAGTGCTCTGCAAAATGGCCAGCGGCCCCGTAGGATTCCTGCCGTAAAGGAGTCGGGATGGGGCAACCCCTGTGGTGTCATGGGGTACCTCCCTGTACGCCCAAAGCACAAATGGGATGAGCCTGTCCCAGTTTCTCGGGTCTTTCTCTATTACATGAAAAAGCATGTTTATGAGGACGCGGTTCCACCGTTCTACTGTTCCGTTGTCTCGGGATGTTCTGGAGTCGAAAAACGGGGCGCGCATCCCAATCTTGCTAACATCTCCCTTGTCAGCTGTGCAGTGAAGTTAGTTCCCTGGTCTGAGCATATAACTTCCGGGATACCGGTGCGCCTAATGATTGTGAGTAGGGCGTCGCATGTTGCTCTCGCGGTTAGTGAACGCAGACAAACCACTTCGGGCCACCGCGTGCACAAATCAACCAGGCAAAGAGCGTACCTATGGCCCCGGCCTGAGGGCATGTCAATCGGCCCGATGATGTCGACGTTTACTACTTGAAAAGGGTGGTCGGGTCTAGTGAGTGGTGTGATAGGCACCCTGTCTTTAAGCCGCCGATCTGACCTGATCTGACAAGAGTGACACGTCTTGCATCGTTGTGCCACATCTGCCTCTAGAACCGGGCCAAAAAAAAATATACCTAATTCTCGCCCTCGTCTTTCTTGAGCCCAAATGTCCTCCCCAGAGAGATTCGTGGGCTATTGTGAAAGCACTTTTTCCCGTCTGCTGAGGGGCAGCACAAGCTGCTTGACATTTGCGCCTGCGATGGAGTCCCGGTGGTATAAAAGACCGTCCGAGATGAACATGCCCCCTTTTCCCGATTTTGCGCCCTCCCAAGATTTACTAATAAGTCGTAGTCACCGCACTCATCGTCCTTGAGTCCACGAAGCAAGTACCGCACACGCTCGGTCAGCGCTGGCATTATCAAATGTACGCGGCTGTTTTCTGGCACATCGTACGTTGTGAATAATCTTTCTACCTCGTCAAACCACCGCGGTACATCAGCGTCACACGGTAACTTGAGCCCCTTTAGAACCTTGGCACATTGGGATACTGGGTCGAGGCCCGTTCGCCGTTGCTCGTCAGGTACTAGCATTAAGGGAGTCTGTCTGCCACCTATCGTTCCTATGCCAAGTTTCCCCAACTCGATGCGTTCGCGAGATTCGATCTTAAGCTTTTCGAGCTGAAAATCTAGTTCCATGCGGCGGATTTCTACGGCATCAGACCTTGTCCCTGGAGTTATTTTCCGTCGCGTTTCCGCTACCGGCTCTTTCGTCGCCCCATCTAATGCCGCCCCTGCCGACATCGCGTCTTCCTGCGAAATATCACTTGACAGGTCGTCCTCCTCAAATACATTCTGGTCCGATGCACTCTCCTCTGCCCCTCTGTCAGCTGAGCTCGCCATCATGCTCCGCGTCTGCACCATACACCCGTTTACGCTTGAGCCATAACCACCTCAAAGAGACGTAAGGAACCCCGCTCACCCGTACCGCTGTCAGTAGTAGGTGCCGTTTCTTCTCCAAACTCGTCCGGAGCCGAAAGGGGAACGCCGCCTTGGGGTCGGTGAGCCGGGGTACTTTCAAGCTTGGCTGGTGCCGGAGATCGATTCTTTCTGGTCCTCCTGGGTGGCTACAACGTGCTGGGCGTTGCCGAGTGCCTGGACACTGCTGGGCCTGCGGGTGGTGTCAGCTCGGGGCTGACGGTCGCCGAATTCTGTCGTGCTGCGCCAGTAATTTTTTTGATGGTCCGTTGGGTTCTTCGGAAGGGTGCAGACCCTTCCAAACGTTGTTGTACGGCGGTGATGAAGGGAGATGTGCAGATGAAGGTCAAAGAGAGAATATATTTACAGTATGTACAAGGGCAACCTGCGTTACAAGTTGAGTCACACAGACGGTCAAGCTGTAACTGACGAAGGCAATTCTGACACAGAGAAACACTCTCTACAAGCCCTTACTCATCGACGCGAGGTTAGAGTCTAGGGTTGTAGAATTACGTACCACTGCACGGAGCCTCTAGCTCAAGTAGACAAGAGTCCCTCCAATGATTTTGCATGCAGTTTTAAAGCTTTTGCAAACAAAGAAATTAGTGCGGTCATATATCGAGGCCTGCCCTAAGGTTCGATAACCAATGGAGGTATCCACAGCCCCTGAAGGTTGGACCCAACTTCGAGCCCGGGGCTTGGCTATAAAGAAAAATAAACATATACAGAAAACATTTTGAAAATCTTCTCCCCGAGGGGAGTTCTCGGCCTTAGCGCTTGATGCTTTCCCTTTCCCTTTCCCTGAAGCGTTTTTTTTAGCTAATTGGCGGGACCACTGACCCACTGGCTCGCCGCAGGAATGTCAGACGGTGGAGAACCGCGACGCTTCGGTGCCATCGAGAATGCCAAAAAAAAGAAAAAAAGAGGCTCATCGCGGAATGCGAGGTGGTTCGAATTCTGCCGCCGTGGGAATGCTTCCTGAGACCAAGCGGCCCCACGTGTTCGTTGTTCGCGCCTCGCATGCTTTCTTGGCGCCAGGTGTCCTCGGCCGTCACAGTGGTGTTGTCAAGCAGCCAGTGCTTCCTGCGCCTTTTCCACTGCTTGCGGGCGTGGGGGGGGGGGCGTGAGCCGATTTGTCCTCCGGTGAGCCGATTTGTCCTCGTCCAGTAGAGCTTTCGCTCTTAAAGGAGGGGCCGGGTGGCATGAGACATGGGCCTGTCGGCGGGCCCACGTGAAGGGTAACGGACACGTTTCGTGGGATGAGGGCGGGACGGAAATTCGATTGGAGATTTGTGTTTGAAATACATTGAGGGAGATTGATTGGAGGAATGCCAGCCTGCGTGAGGTGCAATCGGTCCTGTTGGATGCCTGAGGGTCGGGAAATCTGGAGGTCCTTATGGTGTTGGATGGGGCCCAAAAGGGGACCCGTCACGTAAAGGTTTTGGGTGGAGGCATGCACAAGTAGTTGCAGAGCATCCTAGTAGACTGTGGAGAGCGGAGGAGAGCTTTATGTATTGGGCCAGGGTGAGGGGAAGTAGGAGGCAGAGTACAGGATCCAATTAAGGTCGAGAGGGCATGCGAGAGTTGACATGCTTGTTTCTCGTGCAGGCCCGCATGTCTCCCTACCACTCGCCTAACAGGTGAGTGATTAACAGGATTTAACATGTTGGGACGTGAGTGATAAGGATTTTATGTAGGTGAACGTAGAGATGATGATTGACAAAGGCTTTGTGATGAGGGAGTGCTCTTGGTAGGAGGGGGATGAAAATGTATGTTGAATAGAGAGAGAGAAGAGAATTATAGGAAAAACAAGAAGGTTAACCAGAAGGATATTCTGGTTGGCAATCCTGCAAAGGGTAAAGGAAAGAGGGCATAATAAAGGCGGTCTTCAGCTAGCATACCAAGCCGATATACGAGCGCGGAAAGTCAGGCCACCTTATCAGAGGTCTGCACGCCTTGAGAGCAGCCGAGTGCTGCTACCTCAGCACAGCACAGCGTCCGCCCTTCACCGCCAAACACACAGCAGTCACACGCGCGCAGACTTTCCACCATGAAGCAAGGCTGCTTGCCGCTGCGGAGGATAGGGTCGATTGTAAAGTGAGACATCCCGACTTCCTCTCAGAACGATGAGGCCGGGGGAGCCATTGTACCCGCTACTGAATTGCTCCAAGGGCCGGAATGATCGCGTCCAGCAGCTGCAGACCATTTCTTGCAGCTGGCATGCTCAAGCTAGAAAGCAGCACACGGATGGGGTTCACAAGGGTCTTCATGATGGCAATAACTTGCTTGTCTTCGACGTGAACCGGTTCCTGGTTTAGAGCCCGACCATCAGTACGGTCAGTGCAATCGGTGCGCAGAGCCTGCTCCATCAATGAAGGTTTGCAGTGCTTCGATAGCGATGGCGAAGTGCCTTGCGGGTCACGGCCTTTTACCGCAGTTTGGCCTGGTGGTGATTCATTGGCAATAGGCTGGAGACAAGCTTGGCTGCGAAATACCTGCTTGGTCACTGCGAGTGCCCCAGTGCGTATAGCCCCAATGAACACGTGAAACATTGAACCCTTATAAGGACCTCATAGGTGGAGGTGAGCTCGGCAGCGTACTGGACGAGAGGTTTGGTAAAGGTGTGCACGGTAAGTAGGGTGTAGAGATTCAGGACAGCCGTGGTTCTTTGAGAGGGGAAGTGGTAATAAGCGAAGGCAAGAAAATGGGAGTGTTTGCAAGAACGGGGGTATAGGCGTTCGTATTGCACGTATCGACGGATGAAGGTGGAGTCGAGATAATTATCGGTTGGGAGAGTGGAGCGCCCGATATAGTGGCATATTTTGTGGTGTGCTGGACTCCTGCATCACAAGAGCGTCGGGTAGACATGGAAGGGAGAGGAGCCATTGGCGGAGGAGTGCGCGGTTAGAACGGAGGCTTCGACAATTCCGCTGGAGGGTTTGAAATGCCGCAGCCCCCGCCTTTCAGAAAGCGTGTCTCTTGAAGTGGTGGCGCGGGAGGGTGAGGGGGGTGGCTCAGGGATGTCTGAGGGAAAGAGGGGGTTGTGGTCGGCGGAGGAACCATCTTGGACCAGGGATTCGGTGCGTGAGACTAAGGAGTTGGCGACGGTGAGGATATCGCGAGTCATTATTTTGAGCATGGTGATGCGTTGGACAAGGGTTGCGATTTGTTGTTCGCAGGTGTTCGGCGATCACGGAGGGCGGCACATTCTCGTGAGAAGGAGAGGGAGGAAGGCGAGTTTGGTTTAGCGGCCAGCTTACCCAACACCCTCTAAATACTTTCTTCAGGCCTCTCCAGGCCCTCCTTTCCACACGCGCTACGTCACGCCAAGTGTCCGGTCAGGCTGCTCACCAAGCGCGGCTCCGCTCCGCTCGGTTGTCTCCCTCGATGTGCTCGCGCTTGCCCGGGCAAGCACAGACACGAACGCAGTCTTGCAGTGAGCGTCTAGCTGCTGCTTGAGTCTTTCAGCCTGGCGTTGGGTGCATTTCCGTTCGCTCCTCGCACGGCTGTGTCTGTTTCGTGTGGCCGTTTCTTGTGTGGCGTGCGTACCTGTGCTAGCGCACGAATGGGAAACTGATTGCCTGCCGTGTAGCGAGTGCAACTTCGTGAAACATGGGCCGGTGCTGTGTTCCCGGGTGCCGCGGGAACTACCAGAATGGTCCCAAAGTACGTGTTTATTGCTTCCCAAGAGACGAAGTACGAAGAAAAGCCTGGTTGCGAGCCATTCCACGGAAGGATTTCACACCTACAGAGCATTCGAGGGTAAGACTCTGAAATATTGCTTAATAGGCGCTGGTAATTATCTTAGTTGTGAGCTGTCGCTCCCGGAAAGGCATGCTGTCTTTGTAGGCAATGATATCACTTCTTACACTTATGTATGAATTGTCCAGGAAGCATTTAGTTCTGTGGATGTGCATAAGGCTTGTGTAAAAGCTGTGTAAATATGTAAAAGCTGTTCACTATTCAGACTCTTTTTACTTAGTGTTTTAGGCAATGGAGAGTCATGGCGAATGGCCTTGCTTCATTTTCTCGTGCAGGTGTGTGAACTGCACTTCCACGCAGGCGACTTCATTACGACGTTGTCACACCAAGATGAACTGACAGGGAAAATAATAGAGGTGAAGCGTGACAGGCTACAGTTGAAGATTGATGCTGCGCCTTCTGTTTTTCCAAACTGCCCAAAATACTTGTCCTCAACGCCTGGACGGAGTGAATCGCCAGAGACGAAAAAAGCAAGAAGGGAAAACGCTGCTTTGCAGGAGGCTATGAGGAAGTCACTTCAGTCTAATGAGCTTGAACAGAAAAGAAACAAAGTTTCATCTTACGAGGAGTTCAAATCTAAGTTGCCTGGAATCTGCAACACGAAATTCTGGACCGTTTCTGTCGATGAGCAGTGCGTTAGGTTCCTTCTCATCGAGAATGATCCTTCACCTAATGTGAAATGCGCCTTGGTAGTTCTCCCTGATCTGTCACTTTCTGTTTTCTTGAATGGAGTGAAGCTTCTGTCGCTTCCTTCAGGCAGGATTCTGCCAGCTCAAGTATGCGACACCTCCAGCCTGTCCTTGCTGCTAGAAGAACTCGAGATAGGCTTGCATAATATACCTGAGGTGACGAAAGAGTCGAAACATACTAAAGTATTGCAGTTTGTCGGTTCACTGCTTGCAGACCTCATTGAGGACAGTGATACGACGAAAGAACAGTCTTCTTTGCTGAAATTTCTGGTTGAGCAGATAGAGCTTCTCCTCGCGAAACAGCATGTGTATAGCGCAGAGCTGCTGGTATTCGCCAGTATTTTGAATTCAATTTCTCCTCACGCATATCACTTCACAAGAGCTGCATCAAGAATCATTCTGCCCCATCCTTCCACACTGCGCCGTGTTTGCTCAAATTACAAAGCTGACCCTCTTGTGGAGCAAAATCAACCGCACTGTCTCTCCTACATCCGAGAACGAGTCAAATCAATGAAAGACCACGAGAAGACAGTGACCCTGATGATCGATGAGATCCACATAAAACCATACTTCGACTACAAAGGGGGCACAATAGTAGGATCGTCGGTTCATTCAACGGAACCAGCAACAACAGCCCATGTGTTCATGGTACAATCACTCCTTTCTGCAAACAAGGACGTCATTCACATATTACCTGTGAGCAAACTGAGCGCAGAAATTTTGCACGAGCATGCTAAGAACATAATCATTAATGTTGAGAAAATGGGGCTCAAAATTATCGCTGTGATAACGGACAACAATGCTCTGAACCGCAAGATGATGTCGTTATTTGCTACAAGTCCTCAGGTGAGCATTGTCTATCCCCATCCAGCCGATAACGCTCGCCCTCTTTTCTACGTGGTCGATCCTGTGCATCTCTTGAAGTGCATTAGGAACAATTGGATTAACCAGAAAAACCCTGGAACATGCCTCTATTTCCCTGAAATGGACTTGAGTGGAGCAATGCCCGAAGGGCCTCCTCGTATGAAAGCTGCTTCTTTCGCAGCTGTGCGGCAGCTTTATTCTTCAGAGAAGACGTCGCTTGTGAAGGCTGCTTACAGACTGAACGCAAAAGCCGTGAATCCAACCTCAATGGAGCGGCAAAATGTAAAGCTCGCTCTCGACGTCATTAATCAGTTTGTTTCAAATGCCCTCAGGACACATGGTTCCGCGTTCAAGATTCCTCAAGCTGAGTCGACTGCTCTTTTCATTGACGTTATCCTCACATGGTGGCAAATAGTCAATGTTAAGATCCCTTGCAAAGGCCAGAGGCTAAGGGACAGCATGCAAGACCCTGTAAGGTCTGTTGATGACACACAGTTAGCTTTCCTGAGCGGCGTTGTGGACTGGTTGGACGCTTGGGCAAGAATAAACATCACCAGTGGCTCGCTGACGAAAGAGACTCACAGTGCTTTGCGACTGACATGCTATTCTCTGGTAGAACTCTCGCGCTACTGCTTAGAAGAACTTCACTTCAAGTACGTACTGCTGGGCAAATTTCAGACGGATGCGCTAGAAGACCGGTTCGGCCGTTACCGCCAGCTGGCAGGATCACAGTACCACATTTCCGTGCGTCAGCTCTACGAATGTGAGAAGAAGCTTCGTCTTCAAAAACTTTTGACATTTCCACGCGAGGAAACAGAGTTTGAAGACGTAAGTGAGGATCTTGTCCCATGCAACTTTTCTGTGGCTGTCAGCGACGACGATATTACACACGCCCACTCTGACATGGATGCTATTGTCTACATTGCAGGATACGCTGCTCATGCTGCTTTAAAGAAGCTTTCATGTTCTGCTTGCTTCAGCACATTGGTGATTGAAAATCGAGAGATCGAAGCGGAAAATACTGCCATGATAGCTAACCTGTCGAGAGGAGGGCTGAAGTTTCCCCAGCCAT
Source organism: Amblyomma americanum (assembly GCF_052857255.1). Lineage (NCBI taxonomy): Eukaryota > Metazoa > Arthropoda > Arachnida > Ixodida > Ixodidae > Amblyomma > Amblyomma americanum. The sequence continues at coordinate 108,425,596 of NC_135497.1, forward strand.
GCACAGTTCACATGGTACTGATGACTAAACTAGTTGCAGAGAAGTTGTCTTTTGGAGCAACCGCGGAAGATTTTCTCTCCTGTAGAAATCAACGTGGTGTCGTGATTTCACAGACGATTTCCCTCCTGGACGAACACGACATTGAGACATGTGAAAATGGCCACACTGCACAAACTCTCCTGCGCTTGGTAGTACGCGTTGCAACCAACGTTGTTCTAAACAACTTTTGCAAACTAAGAAATGATGCCATACAAGACAATGCGCAGCAGAAGGCCGCAGCCCGGAAAGCAGCAACGCTTAAGAAGAAGTAAGTTTTATTCCCAAGCAATAAAAATGCTTTGCGCACACTTCATTGCTGGTGTCTCGTCGTTTTTTATTGTAAGGGTCAGATTAGCTGTACAAATACTCAACAGCGCAACATTATTGTGAGTGTCATTATTGCTGTGTGTGAAAGCTTTAAGCAAAACACAATACAGAATAAAACTAACACAATGCGCAGTAGACGGTGTTTTTTTTTTCAATGTTCACGAACTTCTACTTTAACAACTAGATATACGCATGTGCGGTCTGTGCGGATGGATTTTACCGCACGGCAGACATCATGTACGTGATAGAACCTAATAATTAGATGATTAATTGAAATTAACTAATCAATTTTTTATTATAATGACCAATAATGCGAAATTGGCGGCCGTATGCTAAATTGTTTATTATAAAAAACTGTATTAGCAGCTCGAACTTTCTTGACAATAAGGTGTTCTGCAATAAAAAAAAATATATAAAGCAGATAAAATGATAGCCTAAGGCGCGCACAAACTAGCGAATTTCTTTTCTGCAGCAACGACAAAAATGAAAATGAAGGAATCACTTATAAGGCAGCTACGTACGGCAGTACCCGAATAGTGCAGACGGGCGCGGCGCGCTGAAATCGCGGAGCGCGGGGCCTGCACGGTCCCTTGGCGTGACGTCACGCGGCCGGTGGAGAGGCCTTAGCATTGAGAGGGTGTTGGCTTACCTGCTGGGATCGTCTTGTTCAATGGAGGAGCCGGCTGGGGTGGAGAGGCGGTGGCCGATGAGGACAGGGGGTTCAGGTTGAGTTGCTGGCGGGGCTAGGAGGGTCAACGTGTCTGCCAGAAAAAGAGTTGTGCCGAAGTATTTGCAGAGGCTTGTGGTCGACCTCATGTGGCTGTGGCCGGGAAAGTGGCATAGGCTTGCGGATGTTCTAGGAGGGCAAATCGGTGTCACTGGTGGGGGTGAGAATTGGCTGGTGGGCGGCAGTGCGTTCCGGCGGCGCAGACGTTGTTCGTATCCCGCCTTGGCCTGGTCCTGTGCTTGTTTACCGGGCACTAAGAGGAGAAGATGAGTTGGTCTCCATTTTTGTGGAGCACCAGGGCGAGCAGAGGTGAGGCTCTTTGATCGAATTGAGGGTTGTGGAACAGGTGGGGCTGCGAAAATTGGATTTTTCAGGACAGGTGTAGGAGCACGCGGTCTCCATACGTGCCACATTTTTCGCACATGCGAACCCTCGAGTGGTGGGGCGGCAGCGGAAGGCTGTGCGGCGGAAGGTGTCGCGGTGTGGAACAGTGGCACCTTCGAATGTTATCAGCAGTTTCCGATAATCCCATCGTGCCCGCGGTAAGGATGGTCGCCTGGTAAATTTCCCGGTCTGACATGATGGCGTTGGTGGTGAGACCAGCATCCACTCGATATAGTCCTCTATAAAGGAGCTGGTAGGCGCGGCGTTGCGGAAGCAGTGGGGTAGGGCCGACTGTTCACTTGAATATTAGTAGTTTGGGTGATTCGTTGTCCGTTGATTTAGAGGCGGTTTTTTTTTATTAGGACAGTTTAGTTTTTGGTGCGCGTATGGAGGTTGGCGGCAGTAGCAAAGGTCGGAAGAACGTGCCAGGGCGTGTTTGCGTTGGCGATGAGCCGAGGCGGCAATTTAGCGATCCTGGTGTGGAACTCGTAATTTGGACGAGGGACCGAGGACTGTTCGCGGTGGCGCTGGAGGGGGTGGTGCATTCTCGAGTTTTTATTTTTATTTATTTGCAAACGCTGTTGGCCGTGAGGCCGTTGCAGCGGTAGGGCGCGACACGTGAGGAGTAACATGTTCACTTGCAATTATACAAAAACACAAAGTTCATTTTCATTTATACAGTCGCATTTCTTGCAACGTAATGATTTATTTTAGAGATGCAGAGTTAATAAACATTCACTTTGAAATCAGTTAATCCACACACAGACGCAAAAAGAAAAAGGACAAAAAGCTGCTACATTTCCGGTCTTCAACTTAGGTGAGATTCATTCACCAAGCGGTTAGGCGTAGGCATTGCATTGATAAAACATTTTAGTGCGAAGTGTATATAGCTTTTTCAAATGTTGTTAACGCACTGGACTGTAAGAGAGATGCTGGTAACTCATTCCATTTTGTTATCGTCCTCAGAAAGTATGAATTAGCGTACAATTTAATGCGTGGTTTCGGAGTTTGGTAACAATATTCATTGCTTGCTCTCGGGTGCTTAAGCTGTTTGGGGACCAAGTAAGGGGAACTATTGATATCGAAATAATTTCTTGAAAGCTGAAATAAAAATTTTAATCTGGTCAATCGGCGACGTTCGGCTAGAGGAGGCACATTAAGAAGACGCAGCATCTCTACTACAGAGTCAGTATGCTATATTTGGACATTATAAATCGAGCTGCTCTTCTTTGTTGGGTCAAGGGTGGGTCTGGTGTCTTCCAGCTCGACGTCAGGCGTCGTAAAGTGGTTCGTGTTGGCAGGAGACGCAGCAGAGACGCGGCCTGCACCGCCAATGCTGCGGGACCGCCATATCACAGCGAGGCGACGAAGATCGCAGGCTCACCGAAGCGGCCGGGAACGCGGTGCTCGCCGTGTAGGCATGCAGCTTCCCTGGAGGCCCGATTTCGGGGCGGCGCGGTCCAACTATCGCGCTGCGGGGTTCGCAGAGAGCTGCAGTCCCGTCCAACCTCTTTCTCCCTCTGCGAAGGGAAACCAATAATTTTACAATGGGTGACGAAAGGAATGGTAGAGCCAAAAAGATGGAAGGAAACGAGGGGTGTGTGGGAGCACTGGTATGAGGTGTGGTTGAGGAGAAACTCAGACTTCTCTGAAGTCGGAGATTGGCCTGTGGTGGTGAGGAAGGAGTCGATGAGATCTAGGCCACGTTGCTGCAGGATGCCCTGTACCGGACTTGAAGAGCCAGTCATGCAACAAAGATTGATGCAGCCGGCGTAAAAGATGTGGTCGAAGTTGGAAATTTTGGCGAGTTTGGAGGCTAGGGGGCTATAGCTAGACAGAAAAAGAGAGAGAACTGCACCTTGAGGAGTGGTCCGGGTGCGGTGGTGGGGTAGGACAGATGGATGTCTATTCGAAAGCTAGCCACTTCGTTAGATAGGAAGGAGCGAAGATAATAATGCCATCAGCGTCAAATGAAAACTGAACAAAACAACTACCCGCCGCGGTGGCTCAGTGGTTAGGGCACTCGGCTACTGATCTGCAGTACCCGGATTCGAACCCGACCGCGGCGAACGCGTTTCGATGGAGGCGAAACGCTAAGGCACCCGTGCGCTGTGCGATATCAGTGCACGTTAAAGATCCCCAGGTGGCCGAAATCATTCCGTAGCCTTCCACTACGGCACCTCTTTCTTCCGTCCTTCTCTTAGCCCCTCTTTATCCCTTCCCTTATGGCACGGTCCAGGTATCCGCCGATATGTGAAACAGATACTGCTCCATTTCCGTTCCCCAAAAACCAGTTTTCAGTTTTTCAACAAAACAACTGAAACGCGAACACGAACAAAAAAAGATTAGCGGCTGGAGAGGAAATACAGACGGGGCCTATCAACACTTCCAAAGAGCGGTCTTTACGCCTTCGATGAAACAGTCAACCGAGTCCGCAGCGTTGACCTAGCCGTTTCAGCATCCGCCTGACATGCGGAAGGTGCGGGGTTCGATCCCCATTGCCGCCGGGTACACCCACTGGTGATATAATAGGTACAAGTTTCCCCTCCCTGGTACTTGGCTTCTTTAGAGTGAGAAGCTTGGGTAATGGGTCTTTGATGTCACCTTGAGTAGAAGAAAAGAGTAACGAGCGTTAGCTGTTTGGTAGCGCAATGTATCGTCCATGCGTTGTATTAGCACGTGATTAGGCTACTTTTCCATACCCCACGACGAGCGGGCGCCTACAGCCTTGAAGTCGGATATTTTGGGCGAAAAAGCTTTTAGACTCTTTGGGGGGGGGGGGGGGGGGCATTTTTCCTTACCTCAAGGCGGTGGGTGCCGGTCGCCATGAGGTATGAAATTGTGAGCTGCCGAGTGCTGACGTCACGGCCGTCATGATAATCCTAACCATAACTAAATATTAGCCTAATTAGGCGATATTGGTGTCTAACATGTTCTACTCATCGAGCCCGTTACGAATATGCCATTAGTTAGATCATGACGTCATCGGTTAATTAATTGTAAGCAATTAAATTTAAGCCTAGCCGTAAATAAATAATAACTTCATTAGTTAATATTGATGTCTAAAGTATTCTACTCATCTAGAGGATTCAAAATATCTGATTAGTTTTATGATGACCTCATTAATTACTGAGATATAAGCGATTAAACATAGCCCCATGACTAGTTAATTATAATGTCACAGAATCAGTGACCTCACCAATAAATCACCAATTCAATATACTAATGACGTCACCAATCAATCACTAATTGGGTTGCTGTATCGATTTACCATGGGGGCCGCCATCTTGAATTCCTCGGACTTAGAAAATTTCACGCCGAAGGGAGGTAGTAGCAGACCGCAAGAAATCGAGAAACGCGATGAATAAGAGCTAACGCTCCTAAAACCTTGTGCTATGGCGCTCTTTGGCCACAGATGTTCTTGCGCCATAACAAAATCATCCGTCATCGTCATCAAAAATCAACCGCTGCAGTGTCCTGCCTCTTAAATGTATTATCTTCTAGTTTTGCGTTTGGCGTTTCGATTGCTTTGTTCGCATTTCATTTGGCGCTGAGAGTACATGCTGGGACGGCAGGCCAAGAGGGCGAGTTGGAAAGGATGTGGTCGGTGTATACATCGTCTAGGCCTTTCCGACATCGGTCAGCAGAGCGTGAATATGGGTGTGGGTGAGTGAGAGAAATGTGTACTGTAGAAGCAGGAGCACAGACGCGCCGTCAGATGCCGCTGAGAGAATGGGAGAACTCCCTCTCTTCTAGAAAAACGGAGAGGCGAGTTAAAGCTATTCGCTCAAGGGTCTTACCAGCGCACGACGTCCGGAAGATGGGGCGAAGGTAAGAGAGTGGGCAGCTTAATACGGCTTGGGGATCATAGAAATGAGAGAGGAGATCCAAGAGCTTGACTGGCAACCGCTGTCCTGGGTCTTATTGATAGTCTGGAGAAGCAATTCTTTGATGTGGACAGGAAAATTGCGGAGTGTGATGTATGTGATGGCATACTCACCGTGAGTCGAGCGGGTAGCATTAGCAGCCATAGGCGCTTCGGGCTCCTGGAGAGTGAAAGGGCGGTTTTAGATTCGGGTTAGGACCACCCGAGTAGGCTGGGCAGTGAAGGGAAAGGGAGGATGGGAGGTAGAGAGAGACGAGCTGGTCAAAGGCGTCGGAGGGAGTCCCCTCACCAAGGGCTCGAGCTAGGATAGGATCAAGGGCCGGCGTAGTGCCTAAGAGGTATTTAAAGAGGGATCGTGAGAGTAATGCAGATTAGAGACAGTCGCAAAGTGTATACTCCAACGAAAATGCTCGAGGGAGGCGCAGTGGGCGCGCCGATCTCGGCCGCGGAGCATCGATCCGGGAGGAAAGTTGGGCGTTTGGGGATTGGCAGCAGAAGGCAGACATTTACAGCGACGCCAAAAACGGGGAAAGTGAGAGTCCGGGTCTGGTAACGGGTGACGGAAGCTAACACGGCGCCTGCTGGGCGAAAGCACCGAAGAGATGCGGGACATCAAGGCGTAATAGAATTCAAACGAGTTGGGGTCGAGAGAAGTGTGGAAGGCGTGTCAGTCAGTGTAACCAGACGGCATCGCGGAATGTGGGAAAGAGAGGTGGTAAGATGGATGAGAAAAATTACGAGACGATCAGACATTGCATGCAACAATTCTGCGAAAGCAGTTGGATTTACCATTGGTGGTTACTTGGATGCTTTTACTCTTCTGAATGCTCTTACCTTAAGCGCGGGCTTCACACACGTGACAGAATTTTTGTGGAGGGTCAAGGTGTGCGGTGGTAGGTGGGCAGCACCCTAGCTTGGGCGATGGCGCATCGGTAGGGCAGCTGGCTTTCCCACTGCGCCTTTGAATTCGATTTCGCCGTCGCTTCTTCGTCCTGCTGCTGCGTGGGCTTCTAGTGGGTGAAGGTTGGTGCAACTTCTGTAAGGTAGAGTTGGGTAGGTGGGTGGTAGATGGCGCTTCTAGAGAGTGAAGGGTGAAGGTTGGCGGTGGTGTTAAGTGGTAATGGTCTACGCCAACTAATGTCAAGTGGCTCGACGAGCATGGTCGTTGTGCGCACAAACGTACGCGATCGGCATGCCCGTCGTGGCATGGTAGGCGCGGTAACTTGAACGGTGCGGGCCGTCCGAGTGTCCTGGAGACGGGGAAAAGGGAGGAGGGAGGGGTGGGTGAGGACATTCTGGAGAATGAGGGGTTCTTATCATGGTGGAGACTGCGGCAGTTCGACTGCACTACTTTGAGGCCCTCACCACAGGAGATTAGGATAGGAGAGAGGGAGGCACTTTCTTTTAGTGCGCTAGCACTCAAGCCCACATTCATGAAAAAAGCTTTTTGTCGTTCTGGTCTTCGGGTTAGCAAGTGTTTGCCAAGGTGGGCAGGTTGTAGTGACGTCACAAGGTCATGTGACCTAGGCGGCTGGTGAGCCACCAGCTTTTCCGCTCACAACGCCGCCGCCGCCGCCGACGACAACGCCTACGACACTGCATGGATTTCCTGCAGAACCGGAGCCGTGACTGATATGCATACATATAAAGACTAATAAACATTGTATAATGTACCTACCGTGCTTCATCCGCGCCATACAGACGCACACAACACAAAGAATACACTTGATATACCAATTGAATCACGTGACCATATAATGAGTAACAAAGCATAACCAAGATAAAAACGCAAAACAATGGCCACGGAGTGCTAGCGCACCTAATTCACATTTGGCCAAATTAGGCAAATCGACCGTAATTTATATTTTCCAGTTGGGGGGGGGGGGGGTATGTCTTCTTTTTGGCCAGGGAGAGTTACTCGTGCAGGGAAAGAACAATAGAGATGGACTCCAATCGGTTGGATTTTGTTTGGAGGGTGGTGAGGATCTGGATAATCGAGGTCTCTAGCTGGACGAAGCGGGTGTTGTGGACGGTGGTAGTGGTTCTGATCAGGTGAGCCAGGGAAGCGACCTAGGCGGCAGAGGAGGGGTTAGCGAGCGTGGCAAGGCGCCCAGCCAGCTTTGTAAGTTGGGAGACGGGAGAGGTGGTGGCTGTTTGGAGGGTTTGGATCGAGGACCTGTTTGGACCTGTTTGGACCTGCTGTTGTAGATCATGGGAAATGCGCTGTTGCTCATGCTAGTGGCGTACCAGCATCGCGAGCTAGAGATCGTAGGAGCGGAGGCTCTCGTAAATCAGGTACAGGAGCCGAGGGAAAGGGCACCGGCACTGAGGACGCTTCCACTGTAGTTGCGTATAATCCTGGAGGCGAATCCTGGCGGATGTGAAACGGGTTCTGGCTTATGGGGGGGGGGGGGACGCCGTGTTGGAACACGCATGCGCATTGCATTGGGGAGCAAGGGGACCGGTGGTGTCGAGGATTCAACCAGGTGAAAATTTGTGAATTGGATTCTGCTGGTTTCTAATGGTTTCATCTGGTCCCAGAAGGAAGCCTTCTTGTTTTCTGCTGGTTGAAATGGTCCCTGTAGGGCGCAAATTGGTTTTTTGGTTGGATCTACTGGTCCCAGAGGAAGCCTTCTGGTTTTGTGCTGGGGTTTAGTGGTTCCAGAAGGAAGCCTTATGGTTTCCTGCTGGTTGAAATGGTCCCTGCAGGGAGCCTCTTCTGGCCCCTGTAGGGAGCCTCTTCTAGTCCCTGCTGGGAGTTTCTAGTTTTGAAGTGGGATCTACTGGCTCCTACTGAGAACTTTTTGTTGTTGGATTGAAAACTTTTTCTGTTGTTTATGTTGTAATGGTGTTCCTCAATTAACAAAAATTTTCACCTAAATCCCTTCGAGTTTTTCTGCTATAAATTGAAAAAATAGTGTTGAAATTTGACGACAAAACTGTTCAATTGTTCCCCACTAGCACCTATGGAATGCCTTTAATGAGGGAGTATATAAGCAAGTGCTCATAGAAATAGTTTAAATTAACGTTCATATAAGTTATGTGTATCGCAGTGCTTTGTTGTTGGTCTTGTTGGCGCTTGCTACGATTAAAGTTGTGTGTTCTCACTACAGGCAGATCTGCGTGATCCTGTAGGGCGACACTGTTTAGTGTAGATTGCATCTGTTTTTCTGAATTTTTGGAGTGTACTTATTATCATTAAGCAATTCTTTAAAACATTTTGTAACTTGCCAGAAAGGTTAGAAATCTAAGGGCATATTACATGGATGGTTTAGCCAATTAAATGTTCTTGCTACCAGCAGCTACTGGTCCCTGCAGCTAAAAGGAATATTAATGTGGTGGTGGTAGTGGTTTTATTAAAAATAATAGTAAAAAGGAAGGAAAAGATTTTTGCTAGCCCCGGCATCTGCCATCGATACTGAAGCACCTGAGCTGGGGCAGCGGAAATAAAGGACAGCAGGCAGAATGGAGAAATGAAATGAAAGAGGTGAGGGGACAGGAATAGAGGACAGGGGGAGAAGTAATATGTACAAACTATTTACACAATAAGTAATATGTCCAGGTTGTGCGCGTGATTAGTTCAGTTTAGAGGAATTAAATCACACACGCGCACAGAACTGTGTAGGTTACAACTGGAGTGGGGCGTCCAGTTATTAATCGTTCAAGGTAGAACTCGCGGAGCGTTCGGTCACTGCGTGTAACTACCTGACGGAGAACAGACGGGACGTCAAGCCCGTGTGTTCGAGGAATGCACAGAGGCTCACCAAAGTTCGCTCACGAGTGCGCGCACTGCCCTGCGGCCAATAAACCATTTGAACTAGGGACCATAAAGAATCCCATTTGAAAATTTTCACCTGGTTGGGTGTTTTCCTGGCAAGGGATGCACCAGGGCTAGGCAGATGCGTGGGTGGTCGGATCGGCGGGTAGAGGTGTAGCACAGTTCGGCACTTGGCTGGAACGCTGTGCTGGAGCGCAGGGGCGCACTAGTGATCCTGGAGTTCCAGATCGAGACAACGGGTGCATGTGGGGGCTGTAGGACTACGAGAGCGACAGAAAAGCGACGCGTTTGAAATATGAAAGTGGGGGATGGCGGTGCCAGCAAATGTTATAAGCACCGATTCCGTACTGCCCATCATGTAGGCAGCGAGGATGGCGGTGGTGAATGGTTACAGGTCATGCATAAGTTATAGGGAGGGTGAAGTAGTTCCCGACGTTATGTGTGACGCCGATGCAAGAGATAGGAGGGTTGGGGCAGGGTTAGACGGTGTTGGGCTTACCGTGAAAGATTACTCGGTACATCTACGGGCAAAACAAAATTGAGACAAGGCGAATGTATTCGTTCATAATCACCTTGGTAATCATTTAGGCAACAGAGGGATTATTAGCACTTGGAGGAACCAGAAATCGAAGCATTTGGCGGCCATATGGCTAGTGTGTGAACGGGGTAAATACCGATCACTGTTAGCTCGTGTCGGATTAAAATTCTTCCGCTGACACTGGATTTGGCCAGGGGATCGAGAGCCCCGGATGTTAATTTCGCGGGCCCGTTGATGAACCAACTAATTTCCCTCGATCCCAGCATGACCTGAGGTATCTAGAGCAGGGTGATTGTGTTTGGATTGCGGTTACAGGATTTTATTTTAGAATTTCATGTAGATAGGTTTCCAGTATAGTGTGCTAATCTAGTACACTATAGTTTCCAGTAATCGCCGTTGTATGTCGCCAATGGCTTTGCTGGAGTCGGGATAGATGCTCAGGTTAATTAGTTGTCTGGTTAATTAGTTCGGAGGCTTGCTGTATGGCATATATATTATCGCGTGAGTTTCTAGAGTAGTTATGTTAGTGGTTATAAGAAAGTTCTAGAAAGGTCCGCAGAATGTCCGACTGAACATATTGTAACTTTTCATCTGTTACGTATTAGGTTTTTCCGCTCACTGCAGTTGCCCGCCAAATACAAAAAAAAAATTCCAGGTGACATGTCCGCTTGCGTGCCGCGATTGCAGTGCTCTCAAACGTTCCGCCTACAAACGAACAGGTCATATGGCTGGGTTTGCTGCCGCTGAAAAGGTGACAGGGCTGCGACACAGGCGCTGGATGTGCATATGAGAGGACAGCTTCACAGCTGGTGTTTTGAAGCGGGACGAAAAGAGATTCTATGAAGTAAATTTTGTGACCTTGAAAGAAAAACGGAGAACGGACTACCGGAGGAATCACGGTTGTACATTTCAATTTCAGTATTTCCGTTTTCTTAAGTTTGCATCGAGGTCGTAGGGAAGGCGAACCAATTGTCTGATTTGCGAAATGGAAGGACGTACACTAGCCAACACCATTCGAATAGGTCGGAAGCGGTTTTCGGGTACTGAGGGCATTGACTAATGTATAAAGAAATCTTTCTCTTGCTGAAAACAAAACCATCCCTGCCGGGATTCGAACCCGGGACCTTTGGATTAGAAGTCCAACGCGCTCTCCACTGCGCTACAGGGACAAGCACATTGATTGAAGTGCTGACTCTAAATTCAAAATTGTATTTGTTGGATTTTCCTTATGTTCGAAATATTTGCGCTTGGCGATTGCGGTTCTTGAGAGTGATTTGCAGAGTTTCGCATTCTTTATTCGAAAGGAGAATGATATTCTGCGTGCATACACCTGACCTTCTTACTCTCACTTCTCGTCGAAACATAGAATGCAGGTGACGTCTAGCGAAAAAGGTAAAAGCTAGGTCAGAATCGCCATCTGCCGGCACAAGTGCGGAACCAAAGGAACGAAACGACCACCTCGACCGCTGCAGTGGAGATCCGCATCCACCCGTGACGCTCTCGCTTTTCATGGCAGGGGTTTGCATGAGCGGCACCCAAATACATTTTGGGTTTGGGTAAGCTGCTGGCGGGTTAACCCAAAACCGGCGATAGCGTACGCTGCATCCGCCAGGTAAGGTAGTGGCGTCCGTCAAAGCGAGGGCCGCTCACTTGGGCTGCTTATTGTCTCTCAGGTTCCCAAGATCTCCCGTACGACAAAGCTGCAGCAATGAAACGCTGCAAATTTGAAAATTACGGAGCTTGGTACGTACGCTTTGCTTGGTGGCCGAAAAATTAATTTGCCGTAATAATTTATTGTTTATTACTCTCATTTTGATTTTGTTGGTGTAAATAACGTATATAAAATTACATTTTCGGGATTTAAATTTAGCGTTTCGCTTTTCGGTAGAAGTGGAGTTCCGAACCCTGCCACGAATGCGGCGCTGCATGCAGCCGACGCAGCGACAACGTAGCCTGTGGCCCGCCGGTCCCCTTTGCTAGTACAGCCGGAATTACGAATAGTATGTAGCACCATATGTGCGCTCTTTACGGGTCATAGCGAAGGCTGGTATTTTGTGAACAAAACCTATTCTTTGAGCGACATGCATTCTAGTACGACCCGAGTGACGAAGACGCGCGTTTTGTGATCCGGCAGGCGCAGAAGTTTTAATGGATACGATACGGTACGGTACGGTACTACAGGCCACACAGGTCACACTGCTCATCAACTGACTGGGCCTCTCATTTTCTGCTACCGGTGCAGGTATCAAGGTCGCGAAGAAATCAATGTGCAAACGAACTCCTTACTGCTGTCGGAACTAAAGGCGGACGCAATGTAGACGTGCTATTCACAGCATAAAACTTTGTCAACCACGGCTGCGCAGCCGTGCCAATAAAACGCGATAGGCTCATTCCAGTGCAGCACCTTCGGAAAGCATCTCTTGCCTAGAATGACCGCTTCTGATACGTCTACCTGGAGCGGCGCAGCTGTGGGCCACAAAACCAAAGCTTCGCCTGTACTGACCCATATCAAGCGCGGCCACAACAATTGGGTGCTTGGAAGCACCCATATATCTTAAACCGTTAAGCTGCCTTGCTATTCGGTTATCCATTATTCATATATGCTTTTTATTAATGATACTAGATTATCATAAGCCTGTTCACTTATACTGTATGACAAAGACCTCTCCTATGTCCTTCCAGTTAACCTTATCCTGTGCCAGCTGCGGCCACTTACAAACTTCCCAGCCTTACTCTCTGATGCCCCTGCTATATTTGCATTCTCTTGATACGCCTTTACCCCTAGGGACTATTGGTCGTCTTTCCTTTGCATTACATGCCCTGCCAATGCCGATTTCTCGGTTTCAACTATGATGTCTAACTCGCATTTGCTCTCTGGCCCACTGTGCTCTCTTTCAGTATCTTACATTTCGCCCATAATTTTTCGTTCCATAGCTTTCAGCACTCTCGTCGCATATTCCTCCAAGACAAGTACTGGCAAGATGCAACTGTTGTATACTTTACCTCCCGAGGGATATCAGTAAGCAGCTAGCCATGACCCAAGAGTACCTGCAGAGTGCACTCTACACAATTATACTTCTATAGTTATTTCATTATCATGGCCTGGATCTACAGTCACTACCTTCTCCAAGTCGATGGATTCTGTTACCACTTCCAATGCTTCGCTGCCTACCGTAAACTGTTCTGAATATTTTCTTCATATTAACGTTCAGACCCATCACTGTGCTTTGCCTGTCGGAAGACCTTAATGTGCTCTCCATTAATTTTTGTCCCCACATCTTCCCAAACCACTTTCTAAATACCTCCTGTAAACACATAGTAAACAGCAGTGTGGAGGCCAAATACCTCTGCCAGACACCCTTCTTCATAGGGATTTTATCACCTACCCTATGGAGGACTACTGTCGCTGTGCAGCCGCTATATATATTTCAGCACCTTCGCCTTTCTCTCTTCTACACCTCTGCCCATACGATGCCTGCATGGCTGCCGAGGTTTCAAAGGAGTCTAATGCCTTCTCGTAATCTATGAAGGCTGTATATAGGAGTTCGTTATACATCACTTTACTGATGGTGTTAATGTGTGTAGAGTAGCCTTTCCGAAATCCAGCCTGGTGCTTAAGCTGACTGGCGTCTCAGGTTGCTCAAATTCTATTAGTGATTGATTACCTTAGTAATTTGTAATCAACAGACAGTGTACTAATCACATTTTTTCAAACCCTTGACACCTTTTTCGTTGCGGACGATTCCAGTGCACAGGACGATTTTGTGCACAGGATGGCAACTTTTTCTAGCACATTTCCGCACGTGTCTTGAGCAATAGTTTATTACAGAAGCAAAACACTGGAAGAGCCAAGAGGGCTCTGCTGATGAGCCATTCTTCCCAAAATATACTCTACTTGTTTACAGGTATACTTTTACCTGCCCAAAAAGGCCCAGCAGAACACTCCACTGTTCTGTTATTGGTAGTACAATCGTCCACACCTGTCGAGAGCACATGACGGAACAGTGGGGAGTCCACTTGGTTTATTTATAAGTGACCCAGTGCTTGAAAGAACACCTCACCTTGCATGCACATCCCTTAGAATGGTTTAACTCCTAGTCTTTAAAAGCTAAATCGGGTCCACCAAGCAGCGGTGACTGTCGTTAATGAAGAACGGAGCACGCTGTTCCTGCACTCTTGACAAGTGTGTGGACAATTGTACAGAGGGCAGAACGCTTCTCCAGAACACGTTTTGGGCTGAACACACGATATCTAGTGATATGCTTAAAAATGGCCTGGATGTAATTATGTGCAGTTAAACTCATAGGATTTCATTGTCATTTTTGCCTTCCTGGTCACACCGGCTTTGGGAGCACTGGAACACACAGGTCGCTCTAGCCACGTGTTTTGCCCTCTATACAAGATGGAAAACACTTCCAAGTAAAAGCAGTTGTCATTTGTAATAACCTAATATGAACGAGTGAAGTTCCTGTATAGTTTGACAAAATTTTCGTACTGTATAATTAAAAGTCGAGTGCAACGCCCTGCTGGTCGCACACTGCTCTTATTTACCACTTGAAATATGCCAAATATCCAGTGCACTGGTTGTTGCAAAATCCACATTTTTCTTCGCTTTCACAGTAACAGAAAAACCACTGCACAAGACTTTTTTAAATTAATGGCACACCAAGTGAAAGGCTCCAGGGCAAGTTTGACCACCTGGGGTTCTTAAATGTGCACTGAAATCCCAAATATGCGTGTTCATTTTGTCTCCAGCAAAATGCTGCCGAGAATGCTGCCATGACCTAGCTCAGATGCTCAATACAGACCCATCGTTGCGTGTATAACTTTACTGTGCCTTTTACAGAATTGTACTAAGCAATATTTAATGAAATAAAATATCTAAAACTGAGGCACAACAGGCATCAATTTTTTGTAAAAGTAGCCATTGAAAGCACTTTTAACTCAGCACCCAAGCAAAAATGCCCGTGCCGGCATTGTTCTCCCTCCATCACACGGACCATCTTGTCATGGCTACTTCTCTGAATGCGGCGCGTACCGTCGCCCTTGAGCGAACTGCCCTTCGCACACGGGACGAGCGAAAAGGGGCACAGGCACCAAATTTTGGCTGTGTGTTTTCTTTGCAATGATGTGCAAGATGTCACTAAGCATAAACTGCCTCTTGGAATTTTCCTTTGCCTTGTATTGTATTTCTCTCGTGTTGTTTTGGTTTCAACAGCCAAAAAGTTGCTGTGACATTGAAGTTGACTTAAGTCAACCTGACGCACAAAAATACTGATATTACACCTGCTCGCTAAGTTGTCATCATTCCAGCTCTTGGGGCAGGCTGGTGAGAGTTGTAGTGAATTAAAATCATGAAGCGCTGTACCTCTTGTGACCTAGTCAACATAGCCACTGTTTGGCTGATGAAACTGACATAATCAGAAAAATTTGAATTATAAATTATTTAGCAGGCGTGAACAAATTCTGCATGGTGATTCATATATAATATAATAGTTTACACATAATTCCGAAGAAAACACAACCAGCAATTTTCCACCAACCACCAAAGAAGCACACAACCAGTAATCCATACTCCTTAAGGAATTTATAGACTGTGGCCATTCCCATCCCTACGTAGAGTAGCATGCCAGCCATTTAATACACGTCGGCTAAATTTTCTGCTTTTCCATTAAAGGGTTTCTCTCTCTCTCTGTAGACTCACATGTGCAAGTGGCAGCAGCAAAGCAGTGCATTTAATAACAACATTGCTTGCACTAAAACAAGAAGCTGCTGCCAAATGTATGTGCAAAAATAGAACTGGAACATAACTGCAACTAAAAATTTTGAGTCAACCAATGCAAGTTAGGAAAACATACAAGGAAGTACTCAGTATGAAATGAGTGCACGTGTGTCACTTACCTGCCATGCCAATGCGAGCTTTGGCTAGAGAAAAGGAAGCAACAAAAATTAACTAATATTTAAAAGAGACTTGTACACATATTCATTTAACCATTTTATATATATAGTACAGATTATTGCACAAGTGACATCATATACAATGCTTCCGGATGCAACAACATTGATAAATGTCCAGCAGTAGACAAAGTACACCTGATTGTATCCATTTGAACTTCGACTCAGTTGCCAGCTGACAAGCAATCTTGGCTGCACACGTCAAAGCATTTAGGCCCATGGAAACTTTACAGATTATATATGAGACACCAAGTTTACATTAGGTTTAGGAAATGAATACATCCCGGTCAGCAGAGTTTAGCTGAAATTGTTAATGCTCCACACAGAGATTATATGAAAATTCTATACTGTTTTTCAATTTTCTAGCAAGAAAATACACACAATGAAGTTTATTCCTGTTTTTTTCCCCCCACTTTTTGTGAACAGTAAATTGCTTCAGTAATTTACAATAATTACAACAGCAGAACTTGAAAAAATGCTTATTTCACGAGGCACATGTCCATTGTCATAGTGTTCTTTGCACTGCTCATAAAACAGCTTAACGTCTATGCTTATGAAGTTACCAGAACACTAGTTATACAATAGCAAGCGATATAAAGTTCCACACAATGGACACTTCCACATCCTTTTCTGAGAATTTGCTTTTGCCTTGTAAAAAAGATATCACATCAAATGTGCACTCAACGCTTACGGTTACATTTCTTCTAGAGCGTGACTAAAATTCAAATGAGGACAAAAATAAAAACTTTGCCGGAGGCTAAACACACGACAGCTTGTACATCTGGAAGGTTATGATGTCTCGTTCGCACAATTTACAAGCAATGCACAAACTATAAACTGTGAATGCATTGGTTACTTTGTCATGCAAGTTAATATGACAATACTTGAATAACACAGGTATACAAGGTGTCCCATGTGACAGGAACCAATGTCTACAAATGGTTTATGTCAAAATGTGTGAAAGCATAAGAACTTTGTCCCAGCAGCTCCAGAGCAGGTAGCATTGTAGATTACGCCATTAGTCATTAAAAAAAAAAGTCAAATTAAAGGGCTGAAAGAGCTGCAGAATACAGCGTTCCTGTTGCAAAAACAGTAAAACTGTTGCAGATATATCCGAAATATACAGATGAATTTTTCGTATAGAAAATAGTAGACCCAGCTGCAGCTTGCACAGCATGTGGACATGGCTAATCCAGATGAGTGGAAATAGTTGATTTATGTATGATCAAGGCTGATCATAACAACATCATAATGTTTATCTTTGCATAATGACAGCAAAAAAACAGTTGCGGCATTTCATGGAAAATGTAAAAAGATGCACCTACAGTCCATTTAATGGCTAGCACTTCACGTGGGCAACAAAATCGTGACACAGGGTTCTTGTTTCAACTTTAGCATACTATGCTTGCTTTGACAAACACTAATGCAATATGTTCACATTATGGCTTTCTTTTTTTTCAGCAGTCCTCACCTTTTGTAAGAGTTGTTAATCTCAATTCATTTCAGAGTTTAATTAATGCACCAAACAAAATGCCAAGTGTACCAAAGCACTGTGAACAAATTATTTGCTTCCATTGACATAAAAAACAGACCATTAAGGCTTGATGCATGTTACATGAGACAACTGTATAGTCTCCTGAAAATGAGACAAGTGACAAATCAGCCTCCTAGAACGGAAGGTAATATATGACATATATATATATATATATATATATATATATATATATATATATATATATATATATATATATATATATATATATATATATGTATATGAAGTGTATATAAGCAAAAAGCTATCTTTCAGCAAAGCATGGCAGATTTGAAGAAACCCTGCACTTTGCAAACAGGAGGGGAAACAAAATCAGCACACATTGCATCGTTTTCTTTTTACCTTTAGGCAGCTAAAACATAAATAACAATGCTTTTTTAAAAAGCGTAACAACAAAGTGATGCCTGCTTGTAGAGGAATTTCAGTGGGCAGCCAACCAACATTTTCGTTGGGAGACTGTGGGGTGCATGCACAGATACAGCCTGCAAGCAGGTGCCAGTAATACTATATACTGTCCAGTAAACAGGCTTGTATATTTGTATTTACACACTGGAATTTAACACTGCTGTATAAACTGCTAGAAATGTGCACATCAGATTACAAAATGCGGTTTGTACCGTCTTTGTCAGCCCTTAGCATTTGTACGAGAATAAGGTGTCAGTTCTTTACCCATGCACACAGTGTTTATATGTACGCATGTATATTTGTATATATATATATGTATATATGGATGTTTGTGTATGTATATGCATGCATATATGAATCGGCAGAGCACTACACACATTTTCACAACAGGGCACAACAAACACACCTGCAGTATATCTGCAAGGTCATGCAGCAAGAGCTCAAACGTCTAGACTTATGAAGAGACCCAGAAGCAGGCTTTGTAGCAACAACTGGCGCTTTTGACTAATGGTGCCTTACTACTAGCTGCACAAGCTCAAAATGCAAACTACACACATGCACACAACTGATAGGCTCAAGAGCACGAGCCTCATCATGTGTGTGGTGGAACTTCAGTCCAGTACTAGAACAACAAGGCTGCAGACAATGCAGCAACAATATTGTGAGATTGGCACTGGGCACACTCAATTTTCTGTAAAAAGTTGTGTTGAAACGGCAATAATTTACAATGAACCAGGTAAGGCATTTAACCTTCCTTGTTTCAGCTGTGCCCACTTTTGGCTGTGCGCTCTACACCTAAATGAGTCATGCAATTAAAAGAAAAAGTATGCCTGTTGTGAAGATATGCACACACTGTGTGACGTGATTCTTACAAACAAAAATTCACATCTATGGAAGGAGCAAATGAAACTAGAAAAAAAAAATCGGGCTTGCAATGCTTGTGTCTTGTTAGCACTCCTTATGGCAAGAACCAAGGCATGCAATAATATAAGTGGGCCACACTCCCCATGAGGAACACAGCTAGTGACCAGGTTCCATTCACAATGTTCACCTTATAAAGAGTAGCAAGTATATATGCCTCTTACAAGGCCAGCACTGTGCCTCCACATCAGACTACACACCCATGCACCTAAGTAGCACTACTAGACACCCCTGCACCTTCATGTGATCTCTGCAGGCTTGGTCACTACAAATTGATGTTTAGGAGACAGTGAGATGAGGAAAGATGCCACAGCTTGATGGTGTCGAAGCACCTCCTCTGTTGAGTCAGCGTGTCCTTCACACTGCAGACAATGAAAGACCAAAGATGAGAACAATATCCAGTTTTGATTTTAACAGTACAGTGCTTTTCTATGCAAAAACGTGTGCCAGTGAAAAATTTAATAGAAATGGGCAGAAAACAAGAAAGCACCTTCCAGACAATACTTTGCCCATACTAGTGACCACAGAGACTCAGGTAAAACATTTCTTTTTCTGACAAAAGTTTAATTTAAGAGATGGAAAGTTTAACTGCCTTTTTAATTCTTGCACACCTGCTGTGACACTGCTCATAATAAGAGAAGTGGCAGCTAAGCAAATTAGTCTGTTTATCAACTCTTTATCTGCACAAGGGCTGTTTTAATCACATATTTAAAGTTTTTAATTTTCTTTTCGTACTCATGTGTAAATTAAACCTGGCCCCTTTCACAAATGACCGCAGTTAAAGGGGTATTCACATGGGGGAGAAATTGCTCCTTCTGCAGCAGCCAGTGAGCCAGTGAGTATCGCGCAACCAAAACGTCACATCTTTAAGTGACAGCTTGGTTTTGGAGGAAGTTTTGCTCTGCCAGCACAAAGCATCCCTGCCTTATGGAAGGCGTCTTCACTGTTAGCAGTATTTCCTTTATCTGGTGGCAGTGAAAATGCCTTGCTGCTGTTTGCTGGATGTTTTTCTGGCAACAATGATATCCCTACCTTCTGTTGCCCATGCAAACACTTAAGCAGGGAAGGAAGTTTCATCAGCTGGTGACATAATGTACATCCATTCCTGACTGGCTCGCCCGAGTGAAATAACGCCGTTAAAAAATTATTCAAAATTTTTGCTTCTACATAAAGCATAAATGAACGGGGGCATAAATGACTTTTAGAATAATGAATAAAGTATCCTGTATTCAGTATCTGAAATGTCGAGGTACTAATTGATTTTCCAGACAACGCCTGAATATCCACCATATATAATGAACATATACTCCATCCCATAACTAACTTGCAGCACTACCAAAGGCAGCCTCTTCAGCCAATTGGGAGACCGCGTTAGACGTGTTCTTCCGCACCTAGCCGTCTGCGTGCAGTCTGCTTGCGGAGTACACAGATATGGCTGGAAAACAGTATAAATCGACGCCGTCTACGTACTATCGCCCTATGCACGCTTACGCATGATAAACGCAAGCATTTTGCATGACGTTGCACCATTTGTCAGATTCAAATTTTAGTTCAGCACATGCAAATGGAGCCAGAACGATAAGGTGAGCCTAGTGGCACCACCTGTCGGTTAGAATGGAAAGCATTTTTGTCAACAAATCGACACTTCCCTTTAGGGCTAAAAGCAACAGAATAGTCACTCTAAGTAAAAAATAAAGTAAATTCATTGTTCATACGCTTTATTACAGGCAACATTAGACGAAGCGAAAGCCAGGTGTCCCATTTATGGCCAGTGAATGCACTGAAAACGGCAGCAACAACGCCGAATTCAGTCCAAGGCGAGAGGTCCTGCTTCGAAGGGCGTAGCCATTTTGTAAACGACGTTTCAGAGCACACAAAACTCGGGAAATAGCGCGCGTAACGCCAGCGTATGTTAAGTCTCGATACAAAATAGTGTTTGGCACATGCACACTTTAAAGCAGGCTATCCCATGTGCCGGTGTGCATATTTTGTACTGGAACTACATTCCGCGGCGCCAGAACATTGCCTGTGCACTCATCGCAGCTTTGGTAGTGCTGCGAGGAACTACAGGGATCGAGTATATACACCACCTAGGAGTTTCGCTTTTCAAGAGAGTTATACAACCCCCAAGTTCACAGTGAGTAGTCTAGACCAGAAAATTTCTATCTATGTTTGAAAGTGTCAGTAGTAAGTAGCTGGTGTATCTGGTGTATTGAATCCTTGGATGAATGAGCACAAGTACTAGTGTTCGCAGCAAGCAGAGGCACAGGTGACTTGTGTAATTGTACTGAATGTTCATAGTAGCATTTCAGATAATTAACAACTGAACTTTACCAACAGGTTGGCTGATCGCAGAAGCTATAATTTAGCCATATACCAGGATTGTAGTTCAGCAGGGTACATTGCTAGGCGAGTTGGTTCATATAGGTTACATGTAGATGGGTTGTGCAACACACATGTGCACAACCACCTGTTCTATCTCGTCCTCTCGTGCAAGTCTGCGTTGCGCAACCCATCTACATTTAACAGACAGAAGGACATGCCATAACAAGTGCTTGTTAACTGAGGTGTAGACTTATTCAAAGCAAATAACTCGTTTACCGTTTTAACACCAAATAAATCTGTTCAAGAACTATTCAACAAGGGTTCAACTTAGTGATAACCTAAGATTACTAATTTCACACTCAAACATATAACTAAAATATTCCAGCATCCAGCATGTGCTGGGCAGCACTAACAATAACGAACCATTACAAGCAAAATTCTAATCTAAAGCTGGGACTGTAAATTAGGTTATTTTGATTGATAGTTTCATGCAATTACGCATGCTGCGTTCAATCAAAATAACCTAATTCATGACAATGGAATTGATGGGTCCGCAACTCCCTGCACAGCCATGTTTTACTCGGCACATTTAAAATTTACAGAATGACCAGCACAGGGCAATGCAATACTGCATTTAAGAGCAATACTAACAACAGTTTCTCACTTGTATTCAATAATAACTTTAGTTTTGCATTTGAGGTTCAGCACGTAATTTTGCTAATTATAGCTAGCAGGGTTGCCTTAGCTGATGACACTGTTACCTATTAATTTTTTTACAGTAACAGATAAATAATCCAATAATAAATAATTTTATTCTTTTCCACTGTTTTTTATATATTTTTATTTTATTAATTTTTTTGCCCCCCAGAAACATGCACTATAAAATGCCAAACTGAGAGGGCTGGATTGTGGGGCCATACAAAGAAAAAAAAAAAAGCACCATCCACGACCTCTAAAGTTTAAAATTAATTTTCAGAAGACTATCTGCAATTCAAAATTTTAATCTTTCACATACATACCAAGAACGACGCCAATTATAATTCATACTAGGAATTGAATAACACAATACTATGCTGCAAGAAACTCAATGTTATAACATCAGCTTCTGTTAAAAGACAATAAATCCCTGATAATTTTATTTCTTTAGTGCATTTAAGCAGTTCGACTCGTTTTATAGCTATCGCCCCGTTTGCTCAGCACAGAAAGCTATTTTTCTCAGCCTAGCAACTTTCAGCATAATGAAAGAATTGATATTTTGTGCAACGGCTGCGAATTCAGGGCATGAAGCAGGATGTCACCAATTCACGAGCAATGATTGTGCCGGCCGCATGTAATAGCACCACTGAAAGTAATTTCGCATGTATTTTTCATGCTTTATAAGCTTAGCATTTTATTATTCATAATTATTCATACATCAGTTTAAATAAACAACTTCCAACCAAGAAACACGAAGTTTCATCTGTTCTAAGTGTAATTTCTTACAAACAATATACAAGGTGGTGCCAACCAACCTGCTCATTGTAAAGCTGCCATTTCTAGTGTGAGAAAGTTTATGACAAGATGCCACAGGTATTTGATGTTTGCATTATTCCCTCTGAATAAAGGTTTGTTTTTGGTGACACCTGCATGTCTGACATCCTTGAAAGGTGAGTTAGTATTCTAAGCTCACTTCATGTAGGGGTTAAAAAGGTGTAGGCCAGAGGGCCAAGCGCTTCACAAAACAGGCCCTGCCAGGCTCATCCTATCTGCCTCAAAGCATGCCATGCCTTCCTCCTGGGAAAAAGTTTGCCATACCATTGTCAAAAGCATTGGGGTTGATCATGCGCAGCAGCTCCGACTCTGGAAGCATTGACATTGCTGAGATGTGGTCCATGTTTGGCCCTTGAGCTTGGGTCTGTGCTTGCTGAGCTGATGATGAAGCTTGATCCCTGGAGACAACCAAGCTAGGCTCCACAACAAGGGCTTGTGGCTGGCTGACTGGCTGTGTGGCAGCCTCAAAAGATGTTATGCCAAATGCACCTGCAGCCATGTTGTCCTGACACTGAGGGTTGTTCTCAAAAGAGCCAGTCACTGAAAACTGGGAGCTTGGTGCCGTGCTCACACCTACTGAGTCCAAGATCACTTTGTCGCCAAACACTACGGGCACCTTGGGTTCAGGCTGGCTCAACATGCCATTCAATGAGTTTGGCCAGCTAGGAGCTACTTCTGGCTTAACCCCAGAACAGGTAAAATCCATGCTCTGCACCTGCTCAAGGCTGCCAGTAGGCCAGCTTGGCAAAGACAGCACTGGAGCATCTTTCACCTTTTGCTTCTTGAACTGCTGCTCGTCAGCAAAGGGTACGGCTGTGTTCTCCAAAGACTGCATCTCGGGAGGCCGCCCTTCCAGCTCAGATTCTGCTGTGGCCGACTCGCAGCCCATTTGCCCCCAGAGTGGTTTGTTCTCAGGTTGGCTCTGGTGGGTTAGGGTACTCCACTGGGTCTCGCACTCAAAGGTGGCCGATGTAGCAGCTGTGCAAGCAGTTGTGCCTGCTTCTTGTGTCACTCCCATAAGCTGCTCGACACTGCAAGAAGGCAGTATGCCCTGATCTGTGTAAAAGAGGCCAAGATTCCCCAGTTGCTCCTCTGTGTTCTTCAGGGGCTCTTCTCCCGATAATTCATAGTTTGCAGCGCACTTGTCTGGTGCCCCTTCGGGAGCGTGGGAGATCTTGCGCTTCAGGTGACATGATTCATTAGCTGGGCTTGCTGCCTCTTCGGCCGCCTTGAGCAGTGTTTGCTGGGCAGCAGATGAAACCACTAGGCTCAGTGTTGCTGGTGCAGCCGGCTGCTGCGACTGCTGAGCTTGCTGCTGCTGCACCTGTGATTGTGTTGGCTGTTGTGCTGGTTGCTGCACAACCACAAACTGAATGTTGTTAGATGTTGCAGCAGCAGCTACTGCTGCCCCACTGCTGTTGCCTGGTTTGGGCTGAGACTCTGAAAGAGAAGCAAGAAAGAAGCTAGCACAACATCCCCCAGAATTTTTTAAGCATGCACTGTGCCATAACAAACATGCACTGTTCACCACATCACAGCCCCTATACCATACATGCATGCTTCTACAAATAAAGTAAAATGCACCGATTCTGCAGTTAACAAGAGTCCGCGGATAACTGCTAATAAAGGACAGCTTGGTAAAAAGAAAGAACATTCTACCAAACTTGGCTACACGTCCGGTGAGGCGAAGTGAGCATAAGTACCCCACTGCAAGCTTCAAAACCTTTCAACTAAAAAAAAAAATAATGCAGGTGGTTACAGTCTTAAATATATGCTTGAACCCTGCACTCCATGAAGTAATTCTATGTTCCTAGTTTACTGCAGCAATAACTTTTTGTAATATGCTGAACAGCAGTTGATATAATGAAATGCAAGCTACGAGCTGGAAGTCTTAAAAGATATTTAGCAAAGGCCAATTAATACAGTACACAAAAAGAAAGGAAAAGGACTAGCCACATTTCTCTCAAGCATTATGCTAAACCATGCACCAAGAGACAGTTTGCCATGTGAAAAGTGTCGACATTGCAATACAGTCGAGCCCACTTGTAACGAACTGACGGTTGCGCGGATTGGGTTCGTTATATCCTAAGTTCGTAGTAAGTGGACTTTACATGTTGGAGCCAAAAGTACAAAGTCAGACTGTGTAATTCCGTTATATGTGTCTGTTTATTCAAACCAAACCTTATTATGGCACTTTCCAAGCTCCCCAGAACGGTTGCATACACCTCGACAATAGCGCTGCTACCAACAAGCTGCTTTAGGGAGGCAATATAACTAATCGCGGCGGAAGCCTCCAAGGCAGCTGGTGGTAGATCGGCTTCCTTGTCATCGCCTTCATCATTTTTCTGGCAATTGAACAGTGTTCGTAATTATAACATAGTAGCATTCAAGTCAGTGATGGCTCTCTAATGTCGGCGTCATCACATATCTATACGTGCGTCTGATAATGTGGGTTTTCGACAATGTCCTCTATCATCAATGGGATTATAAACTCTGTCTTACGGAAGCAGTTCTAGGTCATTACGCAGTCATTTCCAACCATGCGCATTTATTCCACGGCAGTGAACAGAGTTACCCAAACTGGGACGTCGCCACCTGGTCAGTCAATTGTTCTCAGCAAGCACTAGGGACACGGCATCGATAGAACACCTTGAGCACATGAATTATGCCAATGTGAAGTGGCAGGTCTGGCTCGTCGCATTCGGTGGCAGAAGAGTGTGGTCTCCACAGTCGCAGGAGGCACAAGCACGGACAGGACATTCCTGCCTTTTTTTTTTCAAGCCACTCAGTGAACAAGTGGCCTTGTCATCCCCATACCCCTCTAAATAATGGCATACCTGTCGAAAACAAAAGTGCATCACCCAGCCCCCTTGTGTTGCGCGTATGAGAGGGTAGCTTTCACAGCACTGTGCCTTGCTAGTCTTCCCAAGGACGCACAGCGCCCGCCTTGTTGCCGTCCATGCTCGCGCATAGAAGGACGGTAACGCGAAGCTTGCTGCACTTTTCATCAGCTCTAGGCGCCGTCTTTCAAAGCATGCGTTCTTAACAGCTTTACCTGTCAAACAGTTTCCTCGGCATCTATATATCCTTTTTTTTTTGTCTTGTGTTTAGGGGGTCGCATTGTTGCTTTTTTAGAAAAGAGAGGAGGGGGTGTCACAGAGGCCTGGAGGCGCTCATCGCTCTCTGCTCCTGAAACAAGGGTTTCCGGTTCTGGGGATGATTTTACAGAGCCTCCTCGTTCACTGTAACTGAGCTGAGTGGCCACACTTGTTTGTTGTATCTGAGGTATGATGGCATAGCCCTAATACGTATTTTGATGGTAGCACCAGCCTCGTCCGTAACACGCGATCGTTAGTTATAATTGCTCGGCTTTATGAAAATCACAACATTCCATGAATTTTACAATAGTTAATAATATAATAATAAACAAAGGTTCCTTCAGGTAGTCAACAAAAACAAACAAGTGTGAAGAATTCTTATGCCATGACAATTTTTCATGCCTTGAGACGTGACTTTTAAAATCCTGTACAAGAGACTGTTGATATGGATTGGACAAACCGATATGAATGGACGCACCAATGGACACACAGACATATACTGGAAACTACATTTTCCAAAAACACCAACTACAGATGAACCTCGATATGACAAACATAGATATTACAAATTATTGGCTACATCAAACTGTTCCTGGTGTTTTTAACACATGTAATTTTTACTTTATATACTGAATGCAGATGGCCATATCATGGATATAACAAATGACAGTACTCTTCCAGACGATGCTGCAACAGACAGCTACAAGTTTCAAAGCAGGACAAACCTGTCCCATAACACTTCTAAATGCAGCTGCATACACACTGTGCGTTGCTTTCTCCGATCATACAAGGATAAAATTCTGCTCTCAATTTTTAACTCTAAAGGCAAAATTTTTGTGTCCCAAAAAGTGATTGTGCTATAGCTACAAATGATCATTCTGCCTTTACAAAATCTACTACTTAGTGAATTATATACATAGAAATAATATAATAATATACCTGAGACGCATATGGCAGCTATGGTTGGCAGTGTTAAAACTGCAGGATGCTATCCAATAGTGTAAATAAAGGAGCATTATTTCAACCCAAATACTTACATCCAAACTTTGATATAACGAACCTCAATTTAAGAAATGGGCGAAGTAACACATCTTTTTTATTTCCCCACCTCTGCCCCATTGAATGCCCTGCATTTTTTTTTTGTGATTTAACGAAGTAAATTTATACCACGCTTTCAATTTAACGAAGTCCTCGCGCATCGCACCGCGTGAAGACCTAAGTTGTCTTCAGACGATTTGACGCTGCAGCAATTCAGGCCGGCCGGAGCACCGGTGAGTGGCCAGTGGCCTTCCCAAAACTCGGCATCTGGTGTAACGCTCTTTGGGTACATTTGGCTTCAACGAGCCGGGAAGTGCAACGCCTGTTGCACTTGACCCAGCACTCATCTCACCCACTTTCGCTGCAAGTGCACACGATATCGTGGCAATGCTTCAACAGGATTGTGACTTAGAGGCGTTCAGTCATAATCCCATGAATGGTAGCTTCGCACCACTGGCCTCTCAACCAAGCACGTGAACAAAGTGTCCGAATCTGTGGTTCCTCTCGTACTGCACAGAATTACTGCCACAACAACCAGACATCAGCAGGGAAAAACTAACCTGTCTCACAAATGTGAAAATGAAAACTTTAGCCAAGACAGACTGCAATTTGCATGCACCCTTTTATGCACAAATATTGCCTGTAAGCTTCAATCAGCAGAGCAGAACAGGTGCAGAAGATATTGCTGTGCCATCTGTTGTGTACATGAGAAACCCACAGTGGGCGCATTCTACCACCAGCCATTTGTGCAGTGCGGCGAAGCCTGCCGCCTGCCATTGGAGTAGGCACTGCTTGGTGCTGGAGGTTCGATATAGCCTTTTTTTTTTTTTATCAGTTATTTTCCACCAGGAAAGTCCACAATGCTCGTTCGGTCCTTTTTACCCTCGATATGTTGCCAAGTGGTGATTTGCGCGTTCATATCATCTGCCATGGGTTGCGAAAGTGTTCGCATTATCTCAAACCGTAACGTAATATATGTAATGCACTCTGGCTGGGAGGAACAGTTTTAAATTTCTTGGCATCGCAAAATTCTGATCAACTGTAATTGTACCATGAACTTCTACTGTATCTACAAGGTGCCATCTACCAGAAGTGTACATACAAGAATCTGCAACTTTATTTGACCGCTGAAACATAGGAACCTTAATGAAATTTGCAATTTAATGAATTTTTGGGCTGCTAATATGACTTTGCTATATCGAGGTTCGACTGTATACAATGGCTTTCTGTGCTTTATTTAGTGCCGCCGCCATGTGCTCAGTATCGTGTCTGTTGCGGTGGTGAAACTTCTATAACAAGAAAACTGCTTAAAAATGCATTGTGACCAGCATACTGGCATTGATGGATGCCCATAAGAAATTAAACTACAAAAAAGAATAAAAAGCTGCAGTGCAATGTTGACTGCGCTGAATGAAACTGCGGAAGGTTTTCCATAAACAAAACATGCTGCAAAATTGGTGTGCCTTTCACTAAAGGTGCACTAAAGAGGAATCTGAACATGTCTTTTTAGCGTGGAACTTGATCTAGACGTTCCAAGCGTTCTTAGAAACTCCGAGTTAATGTTCTGTGCAGCCAATTTCCCTAATTTAAATCAGATTAAATGTCCCAGCTCCCGCCTTTTTTTTTTTTAACTCCAATGCTGAAGGTAGGAGGAGTCAACCAAGGCGTGGAGTGCCTTTCAGCCAGTCCCGGGCGGCTTCGCTTTCGCTCTTATTTTGTTTTTTTTAGGTTTCTGTGAATAAATAGTTTTAGTTGCAGGCAACATAGCCACAAATTAGGCCCACAGAAATAAAAATATGCGTGGACTCTTTGATTTATGCATTACTCTGCTGATGGCAGAGCGGCAAGCCGCCACGCGACTGGCTGCAAGGCACTCCACGTGTTGGTAGACTCCTCCTATCTTCAGCGTTGAATTCAAAAAAAGGTGGGAGCAGGGACGTTTAATCCGGTTTAAATGAGAGAAATCGGCCCCACAGGACAATAATTCAAATTTTCTAAGAATGCTCGGAATGTGTAGATCGAGTTCCTGCGGTAAAAAGACGAATTCAGATACCTCTTTAGTGCACTTTTAACACTGCAATATGAGACCATTCTAATATAACATGCCTCCATCCATGAACTACACACCACATCCGCTTCCCCATCAGCATGGCACCAACCCTTAAAAGCACATTGCAGTCTACCTATAGCTGCACCAGTGCTACAGCATCTGTCACTACCATAGAATGACAATTTCAAACTGTCTGTGTATTGCCCAATCTTACTGTAGTGCTATGAAACCAACAACATTTCGTTTCTTTACTGGGACATTTGCAATAACATCAGACACACCTTAGTTTGGACACTTAAGTTACATACAAAAATTGCAGACATAATTCTGGCAAATGTGCCTGAAAAACCGTGTGTAAGATGTACACTGGAGGGCTCTGCAGTAAAGTAAGGAACTGGCAACTGGTTTACCAAGACAAACTGAGCTTAACATAGTTTGCTCAATTAGGTTTTCTATACTTACCCGGGACAGAAGCTGACGCAGGTGACAAGGCAATAGTTGTAGTAGGGATGACAAGTGTCTGAACAGGGTGGCGCTGTGACCGTGGAGATGTGCCTGCCAGGAGTGGGATTTGAATAATGGTGGGAAGCTGTGCTCCCTGTGAACCTCCAAATGGCTGTGTCTTCAGTTCCAGGCTTGATGCTGCACAGAACACAAACCCCTCTATTGCAGGCACACTGCCAGGTCAGGTGCAATCTTGACCCTTTGTGGTCACTAGTCAGGTGTAGCCTAGCACTGAAGAATGGCAATTCTAGTCAGATGTTTTACAGTACATGCCAGGTGCCATCGCACTCACTTCAATGCAAAATGGCTGGATTTTTTTGCTGAATTGGTGGTTTCAGTTGTCGGAGAGCCTTTTTATCTGAATCATGCCATTTTCCGTTGGCTCGTTTTGTGGGAAGGAATTCTGTGAGTTTAGTAATAGTGAAGTTGACTTCAGTGAAGTGGAGAAGCATGTTCCACCTTGAGAAGATGAACTGATGATGTCTGCTGACCTAGGCAATGACAGCGACATAAGGAGCAGTTGCTGCCAGAGCTGGCCAATACTGCTAAAAATATGCATTTTCAAAGAAGCCTGTGAAATGGTAAGAGCTGTTTTTTCCTAGCAGCTAGAAGTTTCACCTGTCAACAGCTAAATGATACTGCAAATGTATACTGCAAATGTACAGTCGTCAGCATGCCTGTCTAGAGTGCTGCAGCGGTGTGCTGCGGAACAAACAAACTGAAATCTTCACTCAGTTCATCTACTGCTGATACAGTGCAATTGCCAGGGCAAATTGTGTGTCCACACTGCTTTGCTCCAGCGACAGCATTGCCTCTAGAACCGTATACCTGCTTAAAAGGTTCCCTTCCTTTGTGCGACAGGGCGGCGTTCTGAGTGCTCTAGACAGGTATGCTGGCTGAACCTGATCACGGACTGAAAGTTCAGGGAGGTGTTGAGGGGAGTAAAAGCTTCCAAAACATTGCAAAACAGCTCAGAAAGGCAGGACAGCAGTGGAAATAAATTGATAATGAGACATTTTTACAGAGCAGTTTTCCTTTACACCACAGAAAGTGTATGAAACAGCTTCTGGCTGGAAGAACCGAGAAAGCAATAACAGTTCCTAATATATAATAGAAACACAATAATCTAAGGCTGGACATTGCATACTTCCAGAATATAAGTTTGTCATCCAATTCCAACAGTCTTTTTGTTCAGCTCAAATGCTTCAATTCATCGCAATGACACTTCTCCTGATAAAAAGTGGCTGCGGTAGCCACAATTGGCTGAATGTTTTACAAACGAAATACACACAATTAAGTATAAAAAAGTGCAAAATTGTTTTCTATTTTCCTAACCAGACGGCCTGCTGCATAGTTTGTGTTAAAATTTCCCCCATCAAGAAGAGGGCTGAGTTGGACAGGATGTTTCACCTTGCCGGAAACAATGGAACAGTGCAAACAGGTGTGATAGAACAGAAGCGGAAGTGTCTGTCTTCTTTTCTGTCCAGTCTGTTAGCGCTGTTCTGTCGTTCCCCTCATCAAGTTTCTGCCTCGTTACAGGAGGACCAACATGAATGAAACTTTTAAGCTAGCACTTAGCACGAGAAGTTATTGAAACACATTTAAATATATTTGCAATATTTCTACTTCTACTACTACTAAGCACTAGTAGTAAAAAGAGTGAAGAAATGTAAGCCTGATGCACCACTTCAGTATTTTCAATGCAGTTAGAGCACATACTGTATAAAAAAAGGTGGTCAAATTATACAAGTAAATATAGTACTCGCTTTACAGACTTCTGATGACCCTTCTGATTTAATGCCAACTATATTACAACAGAATAGTATCTAAAGCAATAAAAATGATTGCTGCATGCATGCATACTACCAGGCTGGAATCAAATGTGAACTCTGTTAGTGAAGAGAATACAACTTTGCATGTGCCTACAGTGAGCAACCAGTGTGATCCATAATTTTGTGTAAGGGTTCATGCAAAATTTATCAACCAGACCTGCATCAGTGTCGCCTCATACATTTAAGAAATAACTTACAAAAATATTCATGCTTGATTCCAGCCTCGGTCAAATCAAATGTACTATATTTACTCGCATAATTTGCACCCACGCATAATTTTCACACCCCTAATTTATCACCCTAATTAAAAAAAATCAGCTTTTACTGGCATATTTTACGCTCCCTCCTGTGCCAGACCACCAGCATGCATGTAGGCGATCTTCCCAAGGCAGGCTTGGGAAGATCAGCATGGCCACGTTGTTGTGTGCAGCTATGAAAGGTGTGAGTGGTGAGGGGAAGAATTGCGTGCTGTTTACCCTGCTCGCTCACCCTGGCGGTCACTTTCATGGATGAACAGTTGTGAGAGCAAACTTCCAGCAACCGCTGGTGCACACCGGAATGCGAAACTACAGAACCGCTTGCTGTTTGGTTTATCGCTAGTCAGATGGGCCGCATGCGAGGGTGCCGGTTTATCACTTATCTCCATTTGCCTCTGACTGCTGGCTTCGTGACAGTATGTGGGCATATTGCTTTGATTTGAACTGTACACATGCTCTCATGCCATCCCGCAGGGAACTACATAACGTGGGGCGGGGCGGAAGGTGGTACGTGTCATATATTCTGAGAAAACCTTTTTCTGGCCAGCGAGGGGCGAGAGTCTGGGGGTCGACACACAGGCGGCAACACACGGTATATATTGCAGGTTTAGCCCTTTTAGAGTTTTTTAAGTTGTGTTTGTGAAATCTCCACGCAATTTGTGCACCCCCTTTTTGAAGCCCTAATGCAAGAAAAAAAAGAAAAAAACTCCACAAATTGGCGAGTAAATGCAGTATGTGTAAAACTGCATCAGCTTAAAGAGACAGTCACTAGCCAGTAATCCCAGCATGTAAGATAACACATTTTCAGTACTCACCAGCTGCAGCATTAGCACTTGATTTTGCCGTTGTGGCACTTAATGGCCCAGTCGGTATTTGGCCTCCGCCTACAGTCAAAGGGAAATCAGTTACACACTATTTTACTACAAGAAAGAAAAACTAAAAGCAAAGACAGATGACTGAACAAAAGGACAGGAAAATAACGAGTAATGAAAGAAAGGACACTACATTTCCCAGTGAATTTAAAGGTTACCCAGTGACAAACAACACCAAACAACACCCCCTGCCACCATGTCAAAGGTATGAGGGGCAGATCGAAGCGTGCAGCAGCACTTTTTACGCAAGTTGCTGACAAGGTTGTCGCTATTCATTAAACTCCCCTTGTCCTTAGCATGGTGGCAGCTTGAAATCACAGTAAATGTGTCGCAACCTTTGAGCCATCACATTCACACTCAGGCACACCCACACACACTTTCATGCATGCCAACCAGCCGCTCAGAACCAAGCACATTCATCCATGCACAGCACTTTTCAGTCACTCGGCAGAAGGCAAACACTGAGATGATTCACAGCACCAAGAAGGCTGGCAAGATAAATATAAGATGCTGTGCTAGAAGTCAGGAGGCAAAAACACAACTCACTCCAACATTATACCAATAAAACCAAAAGCAAAATGTATTTGCTCTAAATACACTACTCTGGAATGCACATGTCCCCCTTTCAGCTTCAAATTGCCAACCTAGATGCCTGACCACAACATTTACATGCATAGTGTTTTAGGTATTGCCTGCTCAGCCATCAGCCTTACACAGGAAATAAGTAGCATAAAGCCCTGCCCCAGCCACTGTGACAGCGCTTTTGTATGCTTTTACTACATTTATGACAGTCTGAAAGCTGCCTCAGAGGAAAGAAATAAACAAAAAAATATAATTCCCTTTACTATAACATTGTCCAGATCTTGCTATCAGGCTCACCAAAATTCACCATCTTTCTGAAGAAAGCATGAACAAGGATTTAATTTTGCACAAGTTGGGTCAATCTCGCATCCCAAGGCAACATTCAAACAGCAAAGGGCATTGCAATTGAAAGTTCCAGAGTTTGATCACACCTAGGCCTTTTTATGATGCACAGAGAAATCCTGGTTCATGGGCAGTTTTGTATTTTACCTTTGCTGAAATGTGGCCAGAGGCTGGTAACTAAACTCATCACTTTAAGCTAACAAGTAGTGCCATAGCGTCACCACAGAGGGGTAAAAAACAAGATAAATGAACATTAACCGAACAGACCTACAACAAATAAGCAGTGAACATAAATGGCATTTATCATGCACTGTTTAATTGTGCACTTAAAGATCCACTGAAAGTTTTAACATCTTGCTATTTAAGTGATATCAGAATTAGTTTCTCAAGCAGCATCCTTCCTATGCCTACACTGAAAACTGTTGTTGTTGGTACCTAATTTTTGACACAAGTGAATTCAGAATTGAAAGCATGAGCATTTTAGGATGCAGCATAATGAACAACAGACATGAACCAACCTCAGTATAGATGCACAGTTTTTTAGCATTATGCAGTGCGAATATTTTGTTATCCAGGACGGGAAGCCACTGTTTCCGCAGAAATAGATATTCTGAAGATGATCAGCTAAAATCAACTTGAAACCGATCAGGGAAAAGTGCTCCAGCTCAGTTTTTGAGTGCCCAGCTCTACATAAAACAGAACTCTCAGTGCTTGCCAGCTGCACATCAAACACCCAGACAGACTTTGTTACTCAACATTCAAGTCCTTTAAGTCAACTAACAAAAGACAGAGGAAGAGAGAAGGAAAAAAAAAAAGAGAAATCGCGACTATCTGCTATATAACAACCACACACCACCTGTCACGCCAGCCATACACACGGTCTCGGGAGCCACACAAAGTCACGCTTCACACGGCTGTGTGTCACTCCCGAGAAATCGGGGAGGAGACAGGCACCCGCACGTTCCGCGTGGTAGCTCAGGCTAAAGCCTGGCAGGAAAGGAGACTGAGCACAAGGCAAACGGCCCTGTGGCGTGCCAATCTGTTCGAGCTGCTCGTCCTCGAGATGGACACAGTCACACTGCTCCAAAGGCTGCGTCACCAGATCCCCTTCCCACCCGCATACACGCCCAGGAACAAGCTAAGTAGGCACTGTGTTTGAGTGACAGATACGTGGCAGTCAGTTTGTCAACCAGCACCAACCAAGCCACCTGTAAAGAGGCATTGCAACAAGAGTTAACGGAAGTCATCTCCACAGGGCAACAAAGGAGAAACAGGAGAAACACAAGAAAACACTCCATATATTATGACACTCATCAAAGGCAAATACCGAAACAACCGAGTTGTTTGCAAAACGAAAGATATAAGCTCGCCAAATTCCAATAAGCAAGCAAATGAATTACTAATAGTGGGGACAGGCCATTCAGCTTAGTTAAAGCAGATGACAAGGCCAGACCACCAAATGAAGAGGAGACAGTGCTCTTAGCCTGCAAAACTTCTTGCATGGATTTCAGGTGCTTAGTAGTGGGAATCATGTACCTGCTGTTAACATTTTGCACAATAACTAGATGGTTCCAGAATAACACCACAACGATGCCAAAGAAAATTGACCTTTTGCTCTACTTTCGTTTCTGTAACAAAAAGTTATGTCTACCCTCGTACATTATGCTTTCAGATTGTCGAATTAGTTATATGTGAAGCTCGATGTACAATATAACAAATGCTGACAAAAATATTCTAATGACTCTGTTTTAGGCTTGTACGAATAGTGCTTTTTTTGGTTTAAAGCGAATTTGAAGCGAATATTAATTTTATTCAAATAATTTTTAAGTGAATATTAGAAATAGTTTTGACACACAAGAAATACAAAAGGTGCACTTAAGTTTCGTTGCACTGATTGAAGCTACATGACCTTAACCAAAAATGGCCATCCGAAATTGGGGGATTTCACCTATACATGGAGCCATGGGTATTACCTATTTGTCTTGTGCCGATTTCCCATTCCCGCCATAATTCACAGAGCTCCACATATATAAAAAAAAAATGTCAATTTTTTTGCAAAAATGGCCATCCAAAATTGGGGGATTCAACCTGCACATGAAGCTGACCTATTTGAGGGGTCTGGGTTGGCTCGGCGGACGCGTCAGTATTACGCGCCTTGTACTGGTTGGTGCCTGTTCCCACCATGATTCATGCAGCTCCACGTGTAAAAAAAAATTAAAAAATCGTCAATTTGTATACACATCAGTGCCACAATGAAAATTCGAACTGCAAGTTGTATACTCTTCGTGCTTGCTCATTTTCCCAGACGAGCGGTAGGCAGGGTGAGGGCTAACTTCCTGTTTTTGGAATAACCTCAGAGCGTGCGCTGCACCAGGATGCAGAATTAGAGGACTGTTGGCAGATCTGTTTGCCGTTTAGTCAGCAGAGCCGTACGAGAGTGGAGAGCAAGGAAGTTGCACTGTTTTATCTCTTTCGATCACCACTTGCCTCCGAAAGCTAGTCCCCATTGTGAGTGTGTCATTACGTGGCTGATGCTTTTAGCTGTGCGCGAGCCACGATGTCGTCCTGCAGGAAGCACACTGAACCGAAAAAACACGAAGGAAGCGTTTTGGAAAAGTTAATCACCTGAGACAAATACTTCAGAGATTTCGAATACCAAAAATTTGGATCGAATTGAATACCGAACACTTAACTCTTCGACCGAATATTCAAAATTACCGAATATTCGCACAAGCCTACACTTTGTTTGCTTTCTGGTCTTACACTTAACCTGCCAAAAAAAAAAAAAAAAATCTCGGAGTGAACCCTACTTCCACAGTACAATGCCATGCAAGATTCCTTTAGAGATTGAGACAATGAGAATGAAATTTGAGTTTGGGCTTCAAGAGACGAAAAATTAACCTTCCAGTTATTTTACCTTAACAGCTCACAAACACATGCAACAATGACAATCAAAAAATATGCACAATGCATACATTAATGATATAGCACTGCTAGCAAAGTTTTCTCAACTACAACATACTGTGTGTTACATGAAGTAGAAATATATATCTTAAATTTACAGGCAAAGAATTCTGCAAGCATTAACTAATAATTAAAATCCTTATACAGGCTACTAATAATTAAAATCCTTATACAGGCTACCAGAGATACTTCAGGATACGGTGGCATACTAATGCACCAAGTGACAAGCAGTTTTGTTATTATCTGTCATCATTATATTAAAGAAATATATCCTACTGCCATACATGGGTGGGACTTGAGGAAACATGCTTCAACCTCTAAAAAATAATTCCTAGTGTTCACTAAGCACTTATATCACTTGCCATCTGAATGGGTTCAACTAGATAGATCAGCCAGAAAAGCCTTATACTTACCACATGCATTAACTACCAGTAAGAGATCATAGTATTTTGGGAAAGTGGATATTAAAGCAGTATTAAGAGCTTATTTCATCAGCAGTAACAGCTCGAACAGTGAATATCTTCTGACTAAAACGGGACAGCAAAATTTCACCTGAGACAGCTTAAGCACTCGGCACTTTTGTGAGATTTCCTCAGCTTCGGCATGCAAAACTTTCCGACAGAGCAAGGTGCATGGCTAAACAACAAATTGAGGTACAAGCAAGTAGGCTGACGGCCTGTACTGTTCCTGTACCCATGCACCTCCTGGGCCCTAAAAAGCAATGGCCCTCACAGTCCCACCCATCACAGTGCTGGCAAAACAAAAGCAAACCAGCCTGAAGCGCTACTGGCGGCAAGAGAGTGAGAAGCAGGCCCAGTGGCCAGTGGCACCTTAGATGCAATGCACAGTTGCAGCCATTCAGTGCTGTCGATACAGCTTACATGAACGTCCAACCGCACAAAGCACAATCAATGCAAATGCTTAATGGGGATATACAAAAAGTGTCGAGAAAAACCTCCGTCTGCGGCAGAGAGAGGAGGAGGAGGAGGAGCCGCCCAGGCAGGGGAGGTGTGAGCGATCACACCCTTTGCACAACACACCGAAAACCCCAGGGAGGGCGCTCATCCCTTTAACCTGCAGTCTGAGAAATGGGGAGGAACAACACAACAGTTTTCTCTCGCTCTTTAGTGCCACATTTCTTTCGGTGCGACTCATCATTTCAAATGAGGCCGGTCAAAAATAAAAAAGAAAAAGAAAGCATGGCACACACACTTGGGTCAAACGTATTGAAGGCTGGCCTCCAAAAACAGCTTTTACCAGAGCACCATTCAGTGCACACCTGACCCTTACTTAGTTTTTAATTTCAATTTTGAGACAGATGCCTGTGTCCTCTCTTAGGATATGAATAATGCTGCAAACAACCATATCTTTACTGCACCTCAGGCGACAAACCAAAGGCACAAAAACTATCGTTTGCAAAATTTTAGTGGCCAGACAACTACTGGTTCCCTTTTTATTCCAGTCGAGCTAACATGCCAAGCCTAAGGTACTTCCTGCACCTGAGGCACTCCTGCAGTGAAGATGGTATATTTGCATTGCTAGGCCGAATAATGGAAAGCCAATTGAACTAATCAGTTAAGTCCGGCACGCGCACACACACACCCACGCACTCCACATTCAAGCACATGCTTCGAAAATGGTTCTTCAACCCTAGGATTGTGCTGTATCATGGGCAAGGTACTTTTCAGGACATAGTGCCTATCATGACAGTAATTCGAAAAAAGCAAGCTCTTTCATCAAATCAATTTGAAAGCACCATAGTAACCGCACCCAAAAAGGTATTTTAAACTTCAAAGCCGTACATGACAGGTTATAGGTAAAAATGCAAGCTTATGCAAACCAGGATGGCATAGAGATTTTGAAACGACAAACAATTCTTTGCTTTTCAATTATGTTTGACTTCTCTGCCATATTTTTAATGCTAGTGCTGAACTCTTTGGCTCCCATTAATCATAAAATGTGGATGCTGCACTAAGCTCACCATAGTAATTCTTGCCCAACCTAATTTTATGCTTTAAAAATCAGGTCAGATCACATATCCATGCTACACCGATTACATGCGAACGACTTAATTTGGTTAAGCACTTCTCAAACCCCCCAAAGGGTGGAAACAGAGAACACCGGTCAGCTAGTGATCTGTTAAAACAAGTGCTAGAAACAGTCATTAGCTTTACTTATGCCCCAAAGAATACAGTGCATGACACTACACACAAAAACCACAGAAGAACAGATTAAGGCCATTTTCGAAGCACTCAAAACACCATTCACGCAAAGTGCTCATTCCAGAGTGAAAGACACGAAACGGCCACAACTTTGAAGACGACTTTCATAGTCTCAGCACTATGCTGATTGGAATTTATCCTTTTACAACCTTTCTGTCCCTGCTACTTTAGCATAGCGTCAGTGCCGTAAGAACACCCATCCTTTGTTTTTTCTTTCCCCCATTGACTGTGCACGGCTTTCAGTCTGGAAATGTTGCCCTTGCACGCATCCTACCACGCACGCATCAGCACCCACACCAGCTTAGATGAGACAAGAGGCACCAAGAAAGAAGACAGTGCGAGGAACAGGAGCTGCCCTGCACCACTGGCACATGGGCACGGAGGAAGAAGGGACTCTGCCTGGGCCCTGCTGCACAGCTGCGCACCTTGCACTCTCCCACTCGCCTAATGGACACGCACACACACCCTTGCACACAAACCGTAAAATTAAAACAAGTACAAAACAAAAAAGCAGGAGAAAAAATAACCTAGAACCCTCCATGCCACACAGAAGAGCAGAGTGCGCTGCTCCTCCGGGGCTGGAGGAAAGCTGTCTACATGAGAGGCAGACCCTCAGCACGCTGCCACGTGGCAACAAAAACGCAACAATTAGCAAAGCAACAGGTGCACACTTTCTTTTGCACACAATGCCAGCCTGATGTGTTTGTGTGTGTGTGTGTTTTATAACAATAACGAAAAAGATGGACAGAAAGCAAGAGCGGGTAAGCCAATAAAGCTCTGAAAGCTGTGACAAAAAACCTTCGCAAATTGGCTGCAAGCAAGACAGCACTTAAACACATAGTACTCTGCTAACCTAAATGCAGAATTTGTGAAGCTCTGAGTGTGAAAAACCAATGCTAACTAATGCTGACAAATTCAACACCTGCAACAATCAAAGCTAGAATTCGTTTAGCTCTACAATTATATCTGCATTTGCTTGGCCATATAAAACTTACTGAAGTCAGTAAAGTGAAATGAGGACCACTTTCATACCTAGCTTGAGGAACAGCAGTCCAGTCATTGACCCCTTCCAGTGATGCTGGCTTACCATCAACACATTCTTTTTGCTGTTATCCACCAGAGTATACTAGTTTTGCTTCAGTCTGTGCCTTGTGTTCTCATACAACAGAAAAACTGGTTAAACTGTGCAATATAGCTCTATTAATGGCATGATCAAAGCACGGACTTTTAGACAAACGTCCAATACCTGTCAACACCAAGACACTATTTTTGTTATTGTGTAGAAATACTTTGTTGTATCTTGGGCCACATGGCTTCCTCAAACGACATTACACAAGGCTGGAAAAGCTGTATTTGTCACTAAACTGAAGGAATGTCACTTTATAAACAAATTACTGGCACAATACACATGCACACAAACACTCACTCATGAGCATATTGCTCTGTCACCCCTTACAAGTAATGCAACTTCACCGAGTTAAGATTTAAACTGGCTTATATAAGGTGAGCATGCACTACAGTTTCCTTGAAGCTGGTGTTTTCTGGCAGGTTTTCAATGCAGTCAAACCTAAACAGCGAAGTCAAAACCAATCAAATAACTCATCCAATTGTTCCCGGTTGGTTGGAATTTTCAAAAACTTAGTGATAGCTCACATCTTACTTGCTTAGTTTTGCCGTCAATTTTTAGAACAAGTAACCTGAAACACTAAGACCCTCCACACATATGAACTATTGGCCCACGCTTAATTGTTGGCCAGTGACATAAATCGTGCCCACATTTTTAAGCCTGCTCTCAATGTTCAGTCTGTGTCTGGATGGTGAAGCACAGAAAAAAAAAAGAATTTAAAATACGGGCCAAAATCATACTACGTGTTAGGCATAATGCTGTCCTGGCAGCCACCGGCCATCCATGTTTCCAAAGCTGTATTTTTGGAGTTTGCCTGTGCTGTCGGCAGAGATCAAGCCAGACTGCTGCCCCCCGTCTCTCCCTAGCACTCCTGAAGGACTGGGTTGCACACCCTGATGTACAGCACAAACAGGGCGCAACAGAGAGCATACCCATGTAGCAAAGGCACAGTCCCTCTGCCCTCCCCATACAAACAGGGTCCTCCCGGGAGACTGGTGGCCAAGGAGACCTACCTGCCAGCGGTACATAGGTGAATGGGTGGGGCTCGCTGGCCCTGCCCCCACTGGTCACCACCAAGTGCACCACC
This sequence comes from Amblyomma americanum, assembly GCF_052857255.1. NCBI lineage: Eukaryota > Metazoa > Arthropoda > Arachnida > Ixodida > Ixodidae > Amblyomma > Amblyomma americanum. The sequence continues at coordinate 108,465,937 of NC_135497.1, forward strand.
ACAAGGTGCCCCACGTCCGGGTTTCGGTAGGCTGGCACACGACAAATCAGGTGAGTCTGCAAGCACAAATGCACCAATTCTGCTGAGGCACCAGGAGAGCCACCAAGAACAATTCTGACACTCAGTGTGACATCCTGCATGCGAGGTGGATGAGCTGGCAGCTTCCAACTTTATCTGATGACTCGTTTTGCGTGTTTCATTCAATAAGACTGCCTTCAAATTTTTTGCCAACTTCTCTGCAACTTGCTCCACAGCACTGTTTTGAGGCTGTGCTACTTTTGCACCAAAGACACAACTTGGCTGCCGACAGGTGGTCTGATATGGGCCAAATACAGGAAAACCTCAATAATTCAAACTCAGTTATGTTGAAATGCCAGATAATTTGAAGAATTTCTGTGGTCCCGTAATTTCTAATACAAATTTGATCTGATAATCTGAAGCGGTGGCTTGTATCGGTAGATTTAATTCAAGATCTGGTATGCTATGCGGGAATGCCCAATCTTGATTTTTCAGCAAACCAGTAATGCGACAGCCCCTCATAGCCGTGAGGCGGCGCTGCAGAGTGATGTCAATGCTTGTTATGCGAAGCACCTCAGCCCCAGTACCCTCCCAGCACGAAAACCAATCTATGCTAAGGCTTGCGAACCGCCAAAACGAACGCCTGAACTGGTCCCGCAAAGCAATCATTCTTGCTCTGTGCCTACGACGGGTTCACCACACGCAACGACGGCCTGTGCTATTTCTTTGGGTGGTGTGCCGTATTCAGAGGGTTAGGTTACCAGCATCTCTGATCACGTAATTTAAGTACTGTTGTGTATAAGTTGATCTTCAGAAAAACGACCAACTGAATTTGCAGGGTTGACCTATACGCGAAGCTGGCTTATTGTGGAGCTTAAAGAGTTTTGGACAAGCAGCAGGTAGCAGGTGGCCTGTACCAGCACCCGTTCTGGCGCTCGTTCTGCTCCCCCCCCCCCCCCCCCCCCCCCCCCCATCTACCAACAGGACGCATGGGTCTCCACGCGTCAAAAAAGTTGTTAATTTGTATGCAAATAAGTTTTGCTTATGAAAATTCAAATTGTGCGCCATTTACCCCGCTCGTTCGCGCTGGAAGTCGCTTCCTCTGAGGAGAGGTAGGCAGTGCGAGAGCACACTGCCGATAACTCTTGATAATCTCCGAGGCAGTGTCACACTGGAATCTGTAACTACAGGACTGCTTGCAGTTGGGTTTGCCACTAGTCAGTTGGGTGTGGAAAGCAGGCTGCAGCACTGTTTTTCTGCTTTTCACCTCCACTGGCTTCGAGACTACTGTTTTTGTATTGCATCATTATGCGTTTGTTGATTTAAGTTGTGCGCGCGACGATGCCATCCCGCAGGAAACTACAAAACAAAGTGAGGCAGTGGGATGAAGCAGGAGCTGCGGGAGAATGGGGGGGGTACACGTCAATTTATATTTTCAGTCAACTCTCTTTTTGGCAGCAAGAGCTATGAGTTGGGTTAATTAGAATATTTTTTGCAGTTGCACTGACTTCGATTTAACGAGGTTTTACTTTATATAAGTATGGGCTATTTACTGTATAAAGCAAGGTGTAACAAAACAAGCAAATCAGCAGCAAACCACTGGATTTCTTGCTGCCAACTGCTGGCATCCTAGTTAGCTCAGTTGGTAGTGCGACTGCCCAAGACAAGCAGAGGTACCAAGTTTTAGCCACGGGCCAGGAAGAATTATAGTCCAACTGCAAGACGGCTTTCCCAGAAAATGAGTGGTTTGCCTTGTAGCTGCACGGCTACAGAATGTGGGTGGAAAATTTCCCCGTAAGGGGAGACACGGGCCTTGAAATGAAAATTTTTATTGTTAAAGATATCGTAATGAAATTTGGTGTGCATATGTGTTTCTTCTTCCTGTTTTCAAAAATATAATTAGTTTCAGCGTACCTCAATCAGTTCCCATAATATGAGAAAACAACTTAAGCCTAATTAGCTAAATTCTTACGGGTCATTAAGACACTTTCTTTCTACATCTTTTGGTTTCGATTGAAATGGAGCCGTAGACAAAGAACTGCCATCTAGAGCTATGCTAATTATACTGTTTTTGAGGCACATCATTGTATAAAAATGTTCAATTATGTCCAAGCACCATAATATGAAACATAGTTAGGTGACAACATTATGGTTCACAAAATTTGTAATGCTCGACTCAGCCAAAAAAAAATAAGCATAGCTTCACAGGTTACTTCTTTCCTCAATTCAACGATATAAGAGTAATTGGAATTGCACCATAAAAAAAATTTAAAAACTTCCGTAAGGCTAGTCATGTTGGCAATAAACACGAAGCTGAAAAATGGCATTTTAAGTGCGCACACCAGCCATTCAGAGGTCGTTGTAGAGGCCTTC